>NC_142838.1:8792878-9095909 GCF_061612785.1 Hesperophylax consimilis | reverse complement strand
TAAAAAAAATTTTTTATCAGTATAGCGGAAATGTATTTAGATATAAAGATATTAACTTTACCTCAGACGCTTCATCAAATCTTCCGAATAATTCATTTAGTGTCTCGACAAGCTCTCGCGCTGGAAGTGTTGTGGTTATCATAGTGTAATTCACTATATCTGCATACAAAATACTGACGTTCTTATGCTCTTCAATGTACAGGTGGCTGAAAAGAAAATCGATTAAATTTATTTGAACTTACTTACTTGTCCTTAATGGCGTTAATTATGATAGTTTATTTAAAATTAAAACTCAGTTTCCAAGTATGACTAAAGCCGGGGGGAAATATTTTTCACTTCTTCTAACACAGCAAACTTATTTTGTGGCACCATTTTAATTTAAATTAATAAAATACTTCGTTTTTACCACTTTTATTGTTTATTACCAACATGTTTCATGAGCAACGCTCACTTCTTCGGGGTTTTTTATAATAAAACTAATTATATATAATAGACATAAACAATGGTGTCAATAGAAAATAATAGACATAGACAATTTTTTTTTTTATAGTTAATACCTCACAAGAGTCCCAACTGCTCCCGTCTGGAGCCAGTGAGACTATGGCATCCCCAATTGGGGGATGTTTGTGAGGCTGAAGGTAAGTGGGGAAGGGAAAGAGGAAGGTGGGGAAGTACCTGACTATTCAGATCTAGTCACTAAACACGGCTAAAGCCATTTGGAGCAACGTTTCAATTCTGAATGGTGGTCTTACACCAGGGCGATACTGGTAGTATCTTCCACTCTGGAACGTGCCGCAAATATACTATATATTATTTTAATTAATTAATTGTGAAATAACACAAATTAATCAAATAAAATTTATTTGCGCACGCCGGGTTCTAACCCGCGACCTTCGGAATGGCAGTCCAATGCGTTACCACTGGACTATGCCGGCCGTCATAGGTGGTGTCATAATGGTGTCATTAAAAAATAATAGACAAAGACAATGACAACAATGAAAAGATAAAACGGATAGGGGAAAGAGAGGCAATATGGAACAATTTACAAAGGGAATAGGTTTAATATTGGGTCATTTAAAAATAATTTTTGATTGTTAATAATATTCAATTTTGCATTCACACTCTTTCTAATCTCTAAAATTTCTAGTTTATCCAACTGGATGCCATTGACATTACAATGTATTAATTCTATTCCACTATTGAAGTTAAAGGTATGACTAGTTTCCAACAAATGGTTGGCAAACTCCGAGAAACTGTAATTATTTAATTAAATATCTTCAATTACAAACGAAACACACTGTGTTCAGCGCTTTTCAAAAAGTTGGCATCAAAATGATCACTTTTTTTTCCATTAGTTTCCAAACAAAATAGAAATGATTAATTTAATATATGTAATATGCCGTTAACAAAGCTTTGTAAACACACCGTTATAAAATAATGATAATAAACTGTTTATTCCGGTATGTGGGGAGGTTAGTGCAGTCCCACACATTCCATATAGAGATACAAAAAATATATGATCAAAAACAAAAAGATAGAACAGAAAAAAAACAGAATAAATTGAAAATAAAATAGAATAAAATGATAAAATTAATAGAATAATAGAAAGTTGAAGCCTTTAGGGAGCCGTGACTATATTAGGCGCTAGTATTTTTATAGTATTATAGTAATTATTTCTTCGTGCTTGGTCAGTTGATCCATTTTAAATGTGAGGGTGGCCATTTTGTTATCTGAACATGTGCATTACTACTGGAAAAAGTAAAGCTACGAGTTTACTAGATAATTTTTAGCCAGCAACGTTTCTTATTTGATTTCATGGTAACAGATTATAATGCTTGGTTTTTATTCTTACCTGAATACTTTCATAGGTTTAGGTATGATTTCGGACTGAATTGTCACGAATATTTCCCAAATATCCTTTTTCACTGCTGAAGTAATATGCTCTGGTAATATACTCAACATGAGGCGTTCCTAGAAATGTTATTTTTTAAGTCTATTTCCGTTGACATCAATCGTTTTATTGTTTAACATAATAATTATACTGATATCTGAAGCAATCACTTTGCATTAATCACATATTTTGATAAATTTGTCACTTCTATCAACTGGAATCAATTGACGAACGTCAGGCAACAACAAATGATAAATGGAATTTGATAAAAACAATGTTTCAATAAATTATATGAATTGAACTTTTTTTAAAGAAAGACAAACATTCCTGAATTAGGAATAACCCGACAATATTTTAAAATCTCCTACTACCACCACAGTAAGCGGAACATGTTACTTGTGTTGTGATTGAGGAATTAACCAGCCGAAGAATTGAACATACTACGCCTGAACAAACTCAGCCACTGACCGATCTATTTTGTAATATTATGATAGTAATTTTTCCCCAAGAAGGAACGGTTGTTCCGAAACCGATCGGCGGTATTTAATATTTTTCATTTAATTAAAATTATTACGTTGCGAAAAACCAACAATATTATATTATAGGATCAAATACAAAATTGTGTACCCACTACTTCACTACCCAGAGTTTATAAGAACAACTTTGTTGTAAGTATTTTCTTTGTGATTAAAAATATGTTTAAATAATAAAAACAGAATGGTGATTAGGTACTTACTTCTTGCTCCTTTTCGTAGTTGAGTTTCAACGTTACTTCTACACAAGCTCGCCTGTCTAGGAAAGACCTCCTTTTGACGATCTCGTTCATTAATCTATAGTACAGACCAAGGAAATTTGCTCCAAGCAAAAACAGCAGATCTGCGCATAACTAAAATACAAAAAAAATTAAGTTTAACCTTTTTAATACCAAAATTCTTCCTCGGGAACATGGAGAAAAAATAATATTTTGTGATTTTGTGAAACAAATCACCCCTTGTTTTGCGTATCGCTTTTTAATATACGTATTTTAGAATTAGATTCTGAATGGTTTATATTTGGTCTTTCACAATAACGATATCGAAAGTAGCTGCCACCCTGGAATTTGCCGCAAATACACAAAATATGTTTTGTAATTACTAAGTTGACAAATAAAACTTTTGGTCAGTTTGTGTTTTGGTCAAAATCATTTGGTCTTTCACCATGACGATATCGAAAGTCTTTACCACCCTGAAACGTGCCGCAAATACACAATATATGTTTTGTAATTAATAAATTAACAAATAAAACATAATAGTCAAATTAATTTTTCTTGCGCATGCTGGGATTTCAATTCGTGACCTCCGAATTCGGACGAAACAATAATAATAATAACATTGTAGTTAGATTAATTTTATCTTAATTAAGTAGGTTTTAGGTAAATAAATCGTGGGCAAATTTAGAAGATTTTTTTTAAATGTATTCAATTGTAATCACTGCATAAATACCATTTACATATATGATATTGAGTCATTCAGTCATTTTACAATGTAATATTAATTTTTGTCAAATATTTTTTGCTTTATTAAAAATGATCTTTATTTTAATATTATAAAATATTTGTAAACTAGTCTGTCTCGACACAGGATGTCCTAGTGAGACAGGCAAAGCCAAAAAAATATATGTAAACCTTTTTGTATAGATGCACATATATACACGGTGTCCGGAAACTCGTAGTACAAGCGGGAAACTGGAGAATCTACACCACATGGGGAACCCAAAAAAACATAAAGTTTTTTGTTTTGAGCATTTTCAAAAAAAAAAAAAACCAAAAAAAAATATTTTTCGGCTATTTTAGGGTTAAAGTTTTTTCTGGTGTTTAGGGTTGAATAACAGATGTTTTAACCCTGCAGAGCAGAAATATTTTATGATTACACCGGGTTAAATGAAGGGTGATTTCAAAATAATGCTTCAAATCCGAGTTTCTTCATTTGTTTTACTTTCAAATAGTTTTAATTAGTTGGGTACTTTGATCTTCAGTAATAATTTATAAGAATTTGAATAAAAAAAAAAATAAAAAAAAAACTTTAAACTCGATTTACTCGATAACGAAAGCTCAAATAAAAAAAAAATATACTACAAAATCGACTCCAAATGTGATGTAGATTCACCAGTTTCCCGCTTGTACTACGAGTTTCCGGACACCCTGTATATATAGAAAGAACAAAGATGAAAGAAAATAACAATTAACAAAGTTACGCGAAAGAAATGGAGAAGATTTATGCTCCCACATAGCATCCCCAAAGATGAAGTAGGTCCTGAGAATTTTTATTTTTTTTTAAATTTTCTTCGGGTTCATAAAATTTGTGTTTTACTTTCAATATCCCGAAAATATAAAACCTAACCTAACCTATTACGAAAAGTCCCTAAAAGTGAGCACATACCTTACTATACTTACTGATATCATCCCGGTATGTGACGGCCCACAGTACTGCTAGTTGGCACAAGGAGATTACCAGGGCTAAACAACTCGCCAAGTAATTGTTTCTGATGGGCATAAAGACATAGCAGGCCAGTAAGGTGAAAGTTATATAACTTGGACGTAGAGGCTGGCCCATGGTACTGAAGATTGGGACGGACACATCTAAATGGAAAAATTTACTATAGTAATTTAACGTAAAAAAATATTGTATAAAATTAATAATTTCTGTGATGTATACCTGTGTCTGTGTGTAACTCTCGTTTAATGAACCCCTCGTGGGTAGCAAAATTATTTTATTTAAATTAATTAATTAATTGTTCTAAATTTGATATATGTATTTCTTTTGTTAAAAATTTTAACAGATGTCGTGATTTTCAAGTTGATTCGAAAGATTAATAATTTATGATTGTCTCTTAAATTACGATATTTATTTTTGAGAGGTGATCCTGAGGCAAATATATATTTTTTTAAATACTTTCAGCTTCGCAAATCCTACAAATATATTTTCCGCGTTAGTATTTTATAATATCCCATCTGAGCACTTTCGTAGTTAAATCATAAGGTAAGCGGATACAAAACCTTGAAAGTGAGTACATAGTTAATTTGAAACAAGCTTTAATTGTAGCATTTTGCTTCTGACTATGTTCAAGGATGTGGTAACTTGAAAGTATTAAAATATGATCTCAGATTCGCTTTCCTTCCTTATTGTGCATATTTGACTTTAAGAGATTTCCTTCAAAAGTTTAATTAATTGGTATTAGCTGTGCTGTGGTTCTGCTTTAAGATCCTTCTAAATGTGTGGCAATGTTTAGTCTATAATACCCTCGTATTAATATATAAGTTAAAATATATACAATTTCAGCCAATTATATGCTAAACAGTGTAATAATAGTATTAGCAGTACAATCCATGGCTATCCAACGAGAAGCTGCAACTATTTTAGGCTTCCTAGATAAATTTGTCGGTAAAATAAATTTTTTTAAATGTTCAATGAACTCCTTTTAAAAGTTACGAAAGTTAAAAGTCTTGCAGTTTTTTCGTGTGTTACGTCTAAATATTGTGAGGTCCAAATATTAGCACGTAGGTAAAAAAATATTGTTACAGTAGTTTTAAAATATATACTTTTTATTACTGACTCATTACTGCCAACTTATTAGAAATTAAGAAACATATTATAAGACAAAGGTAATTTATTGTACTGTCAAAAACTCTTACCTGTTATCACTAATAAAGTTAGCATAAAAATTGATACGGTAACATTATTTATCCATGAGAAACGTTTAGTACAAAAATCTGAAGAAGCCACTATGAGAATTGGTATGGCAATTACGACTTTTGCAGAGTAGCATATCACAGCTAATTTGTCATCTGGATCCTGAAAAAAAAGAATAATCTGTAATCACTAATAATGATTTTTTTTTTGTAATTCAGCCATAATTCAATCATAGTGATGGAGATAATTAAAGATATGAAATGATACTTGGATCGAGGTATGATTTAGACGGGTTCCATAATATTTTATCAAAATGACAATTAAACACATCTTTAAAAAGTGATATAGAGTCATTAAAAGTGATAAAACAAAAACTAGGTTAAATAGTTACCTATGTAACCTATTTAAACTAGTTTTTGTTTTATCACTTTTCATGACTTTGTATCAAGTTTTGTAGGTGTGTTGTCATTCACGGTCAGATTCCCGGTCACCATTTAGACGCTCCTCATAATGACATGAACCTAGTGCAATTTCACTGTTTGACCATTCGATTAAAGATTGGTTAGGTACCCTTTCTGTCTGGGGTTTTTTAAAGATACGCGGAAAGGTGTATCAGAAGACCAACAGACGTACTTTAAAGTGTTATTCCTGAGCATATTTGGAGTAAAAATGTAGTTGTCATTTTGCTGTCCGTTGATAATTTTTTTAAATTAAAAAAAAAACAAAGAAAAAATCTTCATCACACGTCACCACCGAACTCCACAACTGATACGCACTCCATCTTATTCCAGCATCACCGTATAGATGAAACAGAGTGCGTATCACGTGATCCTGTGATGAACAAAAATGTTCATTTTTAACTATCGCACAGCCAAGTGGGGGAGTAGTTAGTACCCAAAATTATTATCCTCCTTATATTAGTTTAAATACTCGACATATCATTTTAGTATTTTAAGTATTTCTGCGCAAATACATAAGATACTGTTATATCTGCCTTACTTTGCAGATTTAAGTGTAGGGAACTTTTTGTTAAAAAGTAAAAGGTTCTATGTATAATTGTGTTTATTTACGTTACAAATAATAGGTCTGGATTTAGCTACACTGTTCATTACCCGAGGGTTGGCAATTCTCTGGTTCGAGAAGCTTGTTCTCTGTCAATTTCATCTCACAAGTAATTGTTAAACTCTAGCGACATCTGTCGGACTCTGGAGTAAGCTTTATGACTAGCGCCATCTATCACTTAAATACTCAAATTTATTACCATACATCACAGTTACCATTAATAATTGGGATTTCTATATTTTAAAAGCCCATAATACAGAAAAATGCATGGGGTCGTCGGAAGACCCACTTGGTTACAGACGTTTTATTTGGCATCTTGACCTGTCAAGAGTTAACTGAAAAAAAATGTTGAAAAAAAATGCTTTTTTTACTTGAAATATGCTCAAGAATCGCTGGTTATAGTTTGTCGGGTACGTACTGATGAAACCAGTGTACCCTATTTAAAAACATATTCTAACAATAAAAATTGCATAGGTAAAGGTAGACTTACTTCAACTCCCGTTATGAAGCACACCACCATGATGTGAATGCAAGATATCACAAATAATAACACCACAAATATCCACTGGTATCCCTTCATCAACTTGTCGTCATATTTTATATATAAATCTTCCAAGTTCTTTTGTGTAAATTGATCCTGAAAATAAAAGAACAATTTTAAAGGCACTCGTAATTTTCTTTTTATCGTTTTTTTACTGGCGATTACTTCCTCTAAATTTACACACCTTATAATTTGTCATAATAGAATTAGAGATAAAAACTTTTATTCATTTGACACACCTTTAATCAATTCCTTTGTGTGACGCATATAATATATTTTACACACAAGTGAATATTTTAATAAGTTCATTGAGGCTTAAATCAGAATGAAATATTTAATCATTGAAGAAGAAAATGTCAATAACTCTAAATGTAAATATGTAAGAGATAAAGACATGGAAAATGAAAGGTAACAATTGCAACCGGGTCCCGGACCCAGATCATTACTCGGACTTCTCTCTCTACCAATTGAGCCATTGCTACCTAATTACATTCTGTCATTTTTATCAAGATATTTTGACAAAATGCAGTATTATGAAGTTACGCTCCATAAACTGTCAGTGTCATGTTAAATTTTAATTTTCTAGCGTAAAAAAAATAAAAAATTAGGTCGAAAATTAACATTTTTAAACTGAAAAAAATTAAACCGTAAAAAACAAAAAAAAATTTACACCAATCCCACGCAAGATCCCCTGAGGAAAATAATTTCCCCCGGGACCTGTGTCATCTTTAGGGATGCTGTATGGTGTTTTTTTTTAGTGAAAGGAAGGAGAGGATGTTCTTTGAAGTAAAAGGTATGAGGGGTGAGCTAGCGCATTATGAACACACCTCACACGATGAACTCGGGCACCCCTGCTAAATCACCAAACTTAGCAAACCACTTGCGGTGACCTATGGCAAAGGTTTTAATTATCCAATACATGGTTCCCGGGAAGACGGTGCCTTAGATGCATTTAAATTTATTTATTTTTATTGTAAAATTTGATGTCTATTGTTTGATTGAATGTCGGGATGTGGGTTAGTTTCCACTTCAAAGAGATTATTTGTTTGTATTTAAAAGCGTTAAATAAATTTGCCTTAAATTATGTCCATGGATGTGCACTCATATCTGCTCTTGTCATTTCTGGCATCTATTGGATGTAGGCATTTAGCACATCCATACTTCAGTTAACATCACATTTTGCAGATTTTGGATTTGTTTTTGCAGTTTGAGATGCATAATTATTTGTACCCATAGATCACGGACCCTGTCAATGCTACAACTCTGGTATATTAGAGACTATTTAATAACATTATCCATGCTTATTTTGTAAATGTCATTTTAATCTTATCTTTTAAGATGCATCAATAATAAATAACACTTAGCTATCGGTAGGTATTTGTATAAGTATACATCAATCTGATAGTAAACAGCTGATGTGCATTCAAGTGGCTTCTATTATTTTATTTTTCAGATAAAATGTTCCTCTGAAACTTCTTCATTACTTCATGTCATCAGCAATAATTCATGTTTAATATTGGTAAGTAACTAGAATCGTAGAGTTCCATACGTATGAAGTATTTATATTAATTTCTGGAACCTTTGATATTTAGCATTTTGTGTTATTTCTCTGTCAAAATGTTATTTGCGCGGGAAATATTTTCGCATTACATTCGATTTCAGATAAATTTGTTGTTTTTGAACATACTCGTATTTCTGTTTAAATATTGTTTTTGAAAACAGATTAAAGACTGTCTGATTTTAGTTTTAGAAATCGACGTTATGCAATTAAAAATATTAAAAATAACGAACGCATGAATAGATAAAGTCGCTTACTGATGGTTTTTATTGGGTCAACTGTAATTACCACTCTAAACGTAAATAAAAAAAAGTATTTATTTAAATCAAAGGTTTTATAAAACTTATTGTCACTTGACTATTTATCGTTTTAAATAAAAATATTTACTAAAAAAAATCAAATTTGACACATTTTTATCGAATGCTAAATGTTGTTTCATAGAATTATATTTTTTTTTCGGGAGCGTATTTTTTGCGAAACCGCACCAGAGCCCCAACTGCTCAGTGATCAGTTAGACTATGGCATCTCCAATTGGGGTGTGTTGTGAGGCTGAAGGTAATGGGGAGGGGTAGGAGATGGAAAAGATGACTGTGGGAAGGTACCTGGCTATTCATATCTAGTTACAAAACACGGCTAAAGCCATTAAAAGCAACTTTTCAATTCTGAATGGTGGTCTTACACCAGGGCGATGTTGATAGTATATTCCAATCTTCTATGGTTTTTATGCAACTAAAAGCGTGTTAACACTATTTAAATCATATACATATTTCACAGTAATACAAAATTTTTAAAAGGAAAATTTTAAGTATTAGGCTGATATTAACAGCGCGGGCGAGTCTAAATACCGTGAAATGCGTAAAACACACACAAGCAATAATACTGTGGTGTGGAAGCGATCTGTTAACCGTATCCAAAGTGCTAGAACGTACGCTCTTTCCACGCATGCGCACAGAAACCCGCAAGATAATATCTTTGTCAACTTTATACGATATTAATGACAGCATCCAACGTACAAAAACCTACTTTAATGCTAATATGTATAATGCACAGAATCGTATACTAATCTATTGGATTGTATGCGCGCGCTGCTTTGACAGTTTGCTTTGAGCTTGAATACTGAAGTCGATTTCTTATTAAATACTATTAACCTGCGATTTACTTTTTAATCATTATTTAAATAAATAAAAATGAATACCCAAAATAAGATGGATATTTCGCCAACGTGTTCTTACGCTGTAAATGATAGTAGTGAATTATGTGGTTGTATAATTGAATCATTAATGCGAAACTGTTTTGTGTCTCCGCCATGTGCGAAAAAAAACTTATTCTGGATACTGAAAATATTGAGTTATGGAGCTTAATGGATTTATGAAGATAATTTTAGACGGTACCTAAATGTATCTTGTTCGTGTGTTAGCGTCTAGATGTGCATATTTGATATCCAGCATCCCTTCTACAAAAAGTCACCGGCCGCCACTGATTGATAGTACATTTGTGTTGATTTAAATAATGATTTTAAAACTGTGATTACTTACATTATATTGATAGTAATTTTAAAGATGACTTGATTGATTTTTTTTTGCAGCAATACAATACAATACAATACGCTGAATATCCGTTCTTCAGCGTCCTCACAAATCCTAAATTAACATTAAATTCGAAAAAAAAAACATTTTTTGCTACAACAACATCGATAATCCCATTTTATTTTTATATTAGCACTCTATTTCTTTCAAAAATCACGAGCTACCATTGCTTATAAGATGTACATCTATGAACAATAAGTAACCTACTGAATTTTCTAGAAACGAACAGGACTTATTTACAATTAAACATTATTCACAAGGTAAGAGCCTCCTTTTTCCTTACTCCTAATAATTATTGTGATAAATAAACACGAACACTTGATCTTTTCTGTCTAGGAAAAAAATACGGTCCATACCAAGTAACTTGTTTAGATTATTGATTATTAATAGTGTGCTCATTAAAGAATTGATTTATTACAAAGTATATACATTCTTTATCGTATCGGCAAATAAATAAAAAAATGGCACACACCTGAGTAAATTATTATAACTGTGTAAACATTCCGATTTTCATTAACAACAAATATTCTTACATGAAATGAACCACGTATTTAAAATAGATAAAAATCCTAGTCATTACTATTGAATATTGTATTATTAACCTATCACGAATGTGTTAGATTTTAATAAACAAAATAGCAATTTGTTGACTGAATTTTAATCTTTTAATTATTATTTTTTGTATACGCACGTGATTGATAAATTAAAGATTTTATGTGATAAATTACAAATCAGTGTTACCGTGACTCAGCACAATAGATGGGAATTTTTTATATATTTTATTCTATAAATACATATGATAATACACTTGTGGTTTTCACAAAATATTTTTTTGCGTTATATTTTATTATATAACAGATCATTAATCCAATTACAGTAAAATATTCTCATTCTGACACTTTTAAGATAATTATACAAAAAAAAGTATTAAGACTATTTAAAGAACAATTAAATACATCCGCTGTGTCTGTATCTGTTTCAATTTTAAACAACAGCACCATTTTTCGTGTCGTGCTAAATTGTGCTGGAACATCTATTCTGCCGTGTGGTATTTTGACTAAGTCGTGACGACGACTACTTCTTATTGTAGATGTAAAAAAGTTGAATGAAATGTGGGAAAAGTAATTCTTGTATTTTTGCATCTACTCATAGCTTACATCTTGGAAAGAGTGATAATGTACATTTACAAATTTTCAAAGTGTATGTTGAAATAACATGCGTTAAAATTATATGTGTGACCTCTCTGACACTTGTCAACGCACACACAACGGAGAAAAATGAGTATTGCTGATTTATTGAAAATCTCTTCAAATTATTGGTAATTCGGTTTAAAACAAGACTTCAGGCTGCTTGCAGATAAATTTTTGTTAAATTTATAATATTATCGAAACACGTGTTCATGCACCTGCGTTTGTCTTAATAATATATAATGACAAAATGCGAAAATGTTATGATTTTCATGAATTCGTGAATATTTGCTATTGATATTTTAGTAATAGTTTATGAGGAATACTTTCAATTCATTGGGCCTGCAATCTCGTTTTTAACCGGATAACGAATTATTTTGAATAGATTCTTAATAAATTAGCAATATTTTTTATTAGTTTTTTTCCACTCAGGATGTCAATAATTAAATATATTATAAGGTTTAATAATGATTTACCCTTAAAATTTTCCAATTCCATTCTTTATCGGTGACTGAACCACGTACTTCTTCTCGGAATTCGTCCATGGAAAGAAGACTTGTGTGTCGCATAGCATTAAGGGAATTCCTCGCAAGCAACTCCAAACCAGCCACTTGCAACGAAACAGATCCCCGAACCGAATTCATCTTGAATCACTTTACACTAAAACCTCACTTAAATAATGTATATTCGCATCGTTAACCTTCAGGCAAATGAGCAAGTTCCGGAGAAAAACTTATCCAATAAACACATAATTTATTGCCTTTTAAAGTTCCTCGTATAAAATGATCCACTGTTAACGATAAACTTCTTATCAAACACAACGACTACACTTTTCATTTTAATGTTTATTTTTAAAAATTGTTCACTACGGTCAACATTTCATTTCCCACAATAAAACAGTCTAAACACTCGGTTAATAATATTCAAATTGATTAAATTATATTTTTGTTTCGCGAATCAAACGATATGTTGTATCGACTCCGACGCTTAGTAGCAAATAATCAACGATATTGTGTTTGATTCGGTGATATTTTGTATAAAGATAAATCAATCAGCCGCATAATGATAATAATTTGTACTCAATGAACAAGATAAGATTAAAAATTGCAAGAATGCTCGCTATTATAGGCTCTGTCACTCGTACGATAATGGCGAATTATTATTACTTGTGACTCCCAATCCGCGGAGACCACATTATTTATCGTTCAATACTCTTTTTTATATTTGTGTTTGTACAAAAGGCGCAAGGTTTTTTTATTGAGCAGTTGATGTCAAATTTGAGGCCAAGCCATAGAGATACAATTAGAGGCGCTACTGCGTAGTAATATCTCGTCCAAACTTGTTCAACTATTAGAACGCGATAAGCGGTGCGCGTAGACTGGAATCGGTAGTTTTAGTTGGAGCGTTGGAAGCAGTTCGGACAGTTGGAGGTCAGTTGGAGCTAAAAAAGCGATACCTATTTTTTCGCTTCATGTCTCGTCTAAATATAATACATCAATGGGCTGAGTGCGGTATGGAAATACTTTAGTTGAAGATGCCTGCGATCATTATAAAAGATTTACCCGCGATCATTATAGAAAATTGTCCATGTATGCTAGATGCACTATGCGTAGATACTATGAAAACAAAACATTAAAAATATATACAGGTTACTTTTATACTGCTTACATTGAGTGAATTATCTTTTCTAATTTAATCTAATTACAAACAATTATAATTCTAATATTTTAGTGTGGTTAATTGTAAGTGTTGATTTAATTTACTGTAAGCACCTTAACTTTTTTTTAAATTTAACTTTATTTTTTGTTTTATGTGAATACCGCACAAGTGTCCAAGCATCTGGAGCCAGTGAGACTATGGCATCCCCAATTGGGGCATGTTGTGAGATTAAAGTTAGCGAGGAAGGGAATTAGATGGGGAGGGGAAATGGGGATGTACAAGTACCTAGCAATTCAAATCTGGCTACCAAACATGGCTTAAGCAATTTCAAGCAACTTTTATTTCTCAATGGTGGTCTTACACCTGGACGATAATGAGAGTATCTTCATGATCTTAAACGACATTTTTTTTAAATAATCAATTAATTAAAATATAAATTTACTTGCGCACACGGGATTTGAACCTGCGACCTCCGGATTACTAGTCGAGAATCTGACGCCTCGACCACGGAGGCTGTCGATTAATTACATGTATTAGAAAAACAACGTAGAACGTAGGAATCTTTAACGATCGCGATTTTGACTCGATATTCCAGGCTCCTTTCTCCTTTTCTGTAGACTCAATGAACGATAATACGTTTTCTATGGATTCCATTTATCCATTAAATCGTTACAAAATGTTTATTTTAATTTTCTACACATGCTGAACGACTGACTCATAATTTCCGCACGTGTTTACTGCCTATTTAGATAAAGAATTTTAAGATTTTAGTTAAGTACATTTTTTTCATTACCTACGTCATTAATAGTGATACGATAGTCATATTGTTGATTCCAAAAGATATCAATAAGATTCTTAATTTTTAATTAAACTCATTAGAGTCGCGTGGGGTAACCGTACGCGCTTAGTAAATGTACGCTGCGATGTTTGCGAGCTGCACCTGCGCTCATCCAATTTTGCAGAGCTTTGTGTAGCCTTGAACCAGGTCATGTGTACACTTGTACAGTTAGCCCTACATAAAAAAATAAAAATTGACATGTAATTTATCATTTTTCATAGTTTTATTAAGTAACCAGTTATGTCTGTGACCATTTTTGATAAAATAAGGTTAGTTTCACGGGTGTAAAGAGGCAGCCTTGACCGACCAGTGATCGATTTGGCATCGTGACTGGTTTCGTGCGTTCAATTTCTCGGCTAGCTAAAGTCCTCAATTTCGACACAAGTAACATTTTCTGCCTACTATGGTAGTAGTAGGAGATTTTCAAATTTTTTAAAATTAATCTTGATCGGGGAATATTTATCTTGCTTTGAAAAAAATGATGGGCTAAGTTTGCGAAGCTACGAATCATGTGGATGCGTACAATTATCCCTCTACACACAAAGTTTTTTTTAAATTTATGGATAAATATTCCGCTTTAAATATATGTATTAAAGAAAGTATCCGGATATTTCAGTTTGCAATCAACATCAGATTAACGCTGAATGCGTACACTTACGCAACGGTATCCGTATGTTCACATTGTTCACCCCACATGGGGGTCAAATACACACAATCGACATCCATATTAACTTTTTACATAACTTTGGAGTTATGAACCGTATGAGATTTGTTTGAAATAAGTACCAAAATTCAATCATATTAATAAATAAATAATTGGAATAGAATATCTATAGCGATTAAACACGAAAAATCCTAATTATCCTACGTAACTCATTCACGAAAAAACAATCCCTAAATAAACTGCAGTGCATTTTATTATGGGTATTTGTTTGAAACCAGCCAAATACTATACAACAGTAGAAATCTTGTAGCTTGTTTCTCATCTCATCCATTAAATATTTTCGCTTTACATTGCAGAACTGCAACAGAGAATTTGTAATTTGAACTGAAGAAGAAATATGGGAGAAATTTCAATTGAAGATTCTTCCCTCTCTCTGTTCGCCGGGGAGAAGGTATTTCATTCCTCCCCTACTTGAACTAATAGTAAATTTATTTAAGAGTAACCAAAGAACGAGCAGCTTTACCTTGCAAACATCTTTGCTTTGTGAGGCTTGAAATAGATACTGTTATATAAGAAAAACGCCACATTGTACATTGTAGGTTAAGAAAATTTACAAATGTCGGAAGTTTTAAAAAAATTAAAATATAACTGTTTGTTATTGTTACTAACTATTTAATATATTTTGAGCGTTAGTTTAAAAGAAGATTTTTTGGAGCCATTTTAGCACCCGTGTTGGTTTCATGACGATAATACTAAAACCTAATTGAATTATATCATCTTGTGAAACATCACATCAAGATCTCAATACAAAAGGTATGCAAAACTATAAGAATTATTTGATTAACAAATAATAACAAAATACTGGCGGGGAAGACATTAAAGAAATAATCAAAATGAACGGAAGGTTGAAATCATTTTAATTATCGTATTCCAAGTAATTAACGAAACCAGTTTTTTTCGCACGTACGTAACTATCAAATTATTCAGATAAGGTTTTATCAGGGAATTCTCTAAGCAATTATTCGGCACTTAGGTATTCCGTGTTATCTTATGACACTTGTATAATTTCCCGTCTTTGTACGTTACAACATTAGAAAGTTAAATTTTTAGAACTATTTTTTTTATTATCGCCTCTACTTATAATGTAGGCATTAATCGCCGTGTGAATTTACACTGATTGAAAACTTAATCAAATTTAAGGTGAAAGGTTAGAAAATAAGAGCCGCTTGAGACTTTTACGTTTACCTGGAAGATAATAATGACCGACCAAAGTTTCGAGTTTCGAATCTTTGGCTCAGCTGAAACCTGTATTTTTTGTGTGTTGGATCACATTTGGCTTTAATGGGGCACGTTTACATGCCCCTAGAATAACTTAAATAATATTTAAAAGAATCTGTTTTATTAGAGTAATGTTGAAGAGAGTTCAAAGAGTTTTTAATTTACATATATTGTATATTTTTATCAAAACTTCGGTCGGTCTCCGAAAAGAAATTTTAAATAAATGTCTAAGCTAGATAGAAAATTGTATACACTTAACGTGTGCTTATGTAGCATGCAAACGACCCCATTTCTCTAACAAAATTGTATGTAAAAACATACCCTCAAACAGGACTTTCCAAGGTTCGGCGTTTCCCCTTGTGAAATGTGAACATTTGTGCGTTATTTATAATGTTGTAGATATATTTAGTACGTATGGACGTGTTACCGAGATTAGACACGAATCGATGCATTACTTGAGTATGCCCAGAATTCAATAAGCCCTGGGGTTTGTGCCCCTCCTCAGTAAAGCCCCCTAAGGCAAAGGGGCCTGCAGTGGAATGCATGTTTTTGTGTTCTTTACAAATTACATTTCAATCGGTGCCTGCCTTTTACGATAACACTCTAAACTGGGATGTATTTTTACAAAGCGAAGTCTTCTTATGTAAACGCATAAAAACACTTCGTTCTGTATTTTTAGGAAAATTCAAATTGAATTTTGGATCTGAAGCATCATCTTGGATAAACAAAAAATCATTTTCTTTTATGGTCCATCATCTTATTTAATGCGCTATTGGGTTCTTACTTTTAGGTAGATGAACATAACTTTAGGCTTTCAATTTGTTTCCATCTGAAATTCTTACCAACACTAACGCCGCCTTTTAAAGGAAGGTTTTTAATTAAACATACCTTATACATTTATTACCATGCGGAACCTGTGAAACTATGACATCCCGAATCGGGATATGTTGTCAAGCTGGAGAAAAAGGGGAGGGTAAGGAGATGGGGAAGAGGATGGTGGGGAAGTACCTAACTATTCATATATGGTCACCAAACACCGTATATTATTTGAAATGATTGATATTGTGAAATAACTCAAATCAATCAAATTAAATTTACTTTCGGATTCGAACCCGCGACCATTGGACTGCTAGTTGAAAGCCTAACCCCTCGACCATGGGAGCCGCATAAACTAAAAGAGAATTTTTCGTTTTATTTGCTCATTTTTAGTCTCCAATTGTCAACAGAAATACAGTACTAAAATTTAAAACATGTTCTTATTTATTTTAGACATTTAATAGTATAAGTATTTTTTCAAGTTTGTTATATCTATGTGCTATTTTGATGTATGAATTACCACTATATTTATCATTCTACCCTGTATCTACTACCACTATATTTATCAAACTACACTGGATGTATTTCCACTATATTTATCCTTCTACGCCATATGTACTCCCACTATATTTTATCCAGCTATACTGTATGTACTACCACTATATTTATCCAACTACACTATGTATTTCCAATATATTTATCCTTCTTCACTATGTTTTACTCAGCTACACCTTATGTACTACCACTATATTTATTCAGCTACGCTGTATGTACTACAACTATATTTATCCTTCAACGCTGTATGTACTACCACTTTATTTATCCAGCTGCGCTGTATATACTACCACTATATTTATCATTCTACCCTATATGTACAACCACTATATTTATCCAGCTACACTGTATGTATTACCACTAAATTTATCCAACAACTCTGTATGCACTACCACTAAATTTATCCTTCAACGCTGAATGTACTACCGCTATATTTATCCTTCTATGCTATATGTACAACCCCTATATTTATCCAGCTACGCTTACATATTCTAACTAAATTAAAAATTCCATGTAAAAGTCCAATAGAGCGTTAATAAATTGAATAAATATATTTTCATTCAGTTTTATAAAGATTTTCCTTCTCTTTGAAACGATAAAGTTTTAAACGTTGACGCAATGTGGATTACGAAAACTAAGAAAATATTTTTATCTCATTTATCTTCAAGGATCACTCTTTATTAATGTTGCATTGTTTTTAATGTGAGGCGAAGGTACTTGTTAGGAATAAACTGAAACTATTAATATTCTAGCGTTTTTGCTCGACGATTCGTTACAATTTTAGAAATATCCCAGAATCAATGCCAACGGGTTAACGTTGTACTTTCATACCCGAAAAGGTTTATTAGTTACTAATTACAACACGGATAACGGAAATCATTGTTACCTTCCTAAAATATTGAAAGGAAAAATCTAGATTCCAAGTCACTAAATTTTGAACGTTATCATGTGAGTCACTTTGTGAGGTATTATTATCAATTCACCATCGAAGTTTCTCATTTTTATCAGATTATTGCTGATCAAATGAACATTTAATATGAAGAAAGTGGGAATAACAATACAGAGCGATTTTTTTCCTATTCGTCGTGTTTTAAAAAAAAATTGTTTGTCTTTCTAGTAATAAAAGAAAGATTAGGTAACATTTCAATCTAGTCAATCATTCGATCAAGAAGTAACATTAAAACTCAGGTATTCATTGATGTATGAGACATGAAACTAAAAAAATATTTTCCACTTTTTTACCTCCAACTGACCTCCAACTCTCCCAACGCTCTTACTAAAACTATCGAATCCCGTCTATGCACGCCGCTTACGCGTTCTAATAGTGGAACAAGTTTCGACGAAATATTAGTACGTAGTAGCGCCTCTAAAGCACAATATCCACCGCGAACGAAGCTAAGCTAGTACTAACGTAGTTAAGACTTTTTCATACTTTCGTTTCCACCACGAGCGTGCATGAAAGTATGAAAAACACTCGTTACGACGCCAGCTAAGCTAAACTAAGATAGCACCAGCTTAGCTTCGTTCTCGGTGGATATTGTGCTTAATTGTGGTTCTATACATGATAAAAATATTGTATGTTACACTAAGAACCGAAAATAAAAACATCGTAAGATTAAATAACAATTTTTTAATTACTACCGCCGATCATATTTATGAATACCTACCTGGAATCCGTAAGGAAGTAATCCTGGCAAGGTAGATAATGCATTACGCCATTAATTTGTGATTTTTTCCTTTCAATTGATATAAATATAATTCAACCATCACTTTTCACTACAACTTGCTTTTACTATATGGCATTTTATATCACATCTCCACTTATCTTACAGTGGTATTCTGCAACCGCAAAATAATAATTATGTTTTATATAATTATACTACGTACTTACATTACCTTTTATTATTAACTAGCGAAGACCCGTAAAAAATCACAGGATATGCTGAATTCATAATAACTCACTTAAGATTTTTTAAATACTAATTAAAATAGATATAATTTCATTTTTACGGCAAAAAGTATTACGGTGATCTATTTTTGGGGTATATAATTACACATCTACCCTGATAATGGAAACTGTAATGTTGTCCAAAACGTCGGCTAAAGAAGGAGGTAGGGCAATGCGGCATAATACCCCAAAAATATATTACTTTAAAGTCAAATAAAATAATTTTTATGTTAAAATATTAAAGGTATGCAGTTACTCTCTTGTTTGAATTCTTCAAACAACTGATTTCAATTTTAAAAATCACATTGAAATTCACGTGGAACTAACATTTTACGCATAGACAACCGAAATTATTATTTTCGATATGAAGTTTTACTTTGGTGCGTTTGTTGCTTATTGTATTTTGTGTGAGTATTACTAAAATTGTTTTACTATAAAATTACATTGTAACTAAACCATATTTTGATATAGAAGGCGCAAAACCACTAGCCATAATTTGATTTATATAAGAAAATAAGCTATTTATAAAGTGTGCTATAATAAAGTCAGGTATTTAACCCAGTCAGTGTAGAGCGAGATAGATATATTATGATAGTATAAAAGTCCATGTATTAGTTTCATCTCTTTCGATCTCATCCCTTCCCATAATCTCTGTACTTGGCTTACAATAAACTAAGTAATCAACCTCGGAGTATCATTGGATGAATATTAGAACATTATAATAATATGGCACAGCAAACACAACACAGTGGAGTAGTCAAAAAGTGGATATAAAACCAGCAATCTCAACGCGATAGTTACAGAAATCGCTAGTAATAGCGACACATTTTGACAAAAATTTTAAGTCTGTAATGGCTAGATCATCGAAAAAAATAAATCACGGACTCCAGGAATCGGAGTTAGAGAAATATAAATTGCATAAAAAGCAGTGGAGTTCCATAGATTCACCACGTAGTATTCACCATTTCAGGAGTAATTTTGATTAAAAGCGGGTAGGTACTATTTTCGCTCCCTTACGTATTTTTTATCAAATTATATATCTCCTTATTGGGGTGGGGGAGAGGGACTTGTTGGTGTTTGCTACCCACAATCCCCTAATGACTCTGCCTACAGGTTCTGTTGAAAATTTTCCCCGAACAGTGGAAGAGTTTCACATCACAGGAGCACAGCATACTGTAGAGATGTTTGGAAACTCGCGGCAAGTAGACATGGCGCGTAAGTTAATTTCTATTGTGAAATACTTTAGCAAAATGGAATTCATAAGTGAAAAGCTCTAAGGGCTTAATGAAAATTTTCAAATAATTTGTACCTCTCAATGGCCTCCTAATTGATTGATTTTATTAAAAGGATAAACTTCTGAAGAGTGATATTTTACAGTTTTGGAATTTTCTCGACTCTCAATTTGATGAAAACCACTTCATGGAATTTTTAAAAAAAATTTATAGCAAGTTACTTAATAGAAGTCCCATCGTGAATATTGATCTTCTTGGGAAAATTGTTGTTTATTCTTGGTATTAATTGTTGTGAAGCCATAAAACCATTCTCGTCCAAAAAGGACGAGCTTTTTCTTAATTTTTTGGGTCAAAGAAACGGATTTTAGCGCACTACGTTTTTTTGCATCATGAACAATGGTGTGTTAAAAGCGCAGTTTTATTTTTATTATATTTTATTTGGTTTAATTCGCAGATCTCATTTTTTTATTTATTTATTAAGTTAAAATAAATTTTACATTTCACTTTCTTAACTTAAATAAGTACATACAAGTAGTTTTATAATTTTTTTCTGATAACTTAAGATTAAAAAGTTTTTTTTTAAATACATTTATACTCTACGTTTTAAGGTTATCTGGAAGAAGATAGTATATTTGTACACCCTCGTGGCCAGTGCCTCTTTTGCCACTTTCAGTCCTTACAGTATTTGTGTACAATTTGTTATATTGCCTAATATAATGTTCGTGTACTTGTGACGTTTGCTTAAATGTTGTGTTTGTGTGTATAAGTCCATTTTGGATTTTGTATATTAGGAGGCATATGTTGTATTCGTGCAATTTTTTTTATTTTCAAGACTCTCATTTCCTGATGTAGTTTTTTTGTGAGAGTGTCCACTTTTTTTGTATTTTTTTGTTAATCATTTAGGTATGTAATGTATAATTTAATTTAATTTTCATTTAATAAAGTAGATCAACCTTAATAATTATTATTTAGTTTTAATGATTGTTGCGGTTTAAAGCCGTTTAGCTTGAAAAAATAAAGCACGACGCTTTATTATTTTTTTTTCTACAGAAAAAAATAGTGCATTAGTAAATATAGTATGTACAGTAATTTTGGACGAAATACCGTTATTTCACTTCCAAAATCACTTCATTTTAAAATACATCTATCTGAATTTCACTTCGGCTTTCGCTAGTGAATGAATGCAAATCTTGGAAGCGGAAATTAACGAACTTTTCGACATCCGATTGAGCTGATACTCAGCAGATAGACTCGTTGTTGATGACAATGCACTTTATCAACTTTTGGTGGCAATCACTAACACACGCGGACACACATTTCTCTGAAATCGGATGACAATACTGCGGTTAATATACGAAAAAAATATCGGTCCTACCCAATTCGCATTTGGCGAGGTTGGTAGACTTGTCTATGGGTAGGAAGGAACAATCCTCCTTCAAACAAAAAAATGTTATAAAAGACATTTTAAAATAGATGATAAATTGTAATAAACAAAAAAAAAACTTGTTTTTGGCGGGTGGATTTTTATGTTGTATATTTCGTTATAGCTTTTCAAAATATGTTATTTTTTTATTATTCTTTATTTCGACTTTCTAAAACATGTTTTTGAAAGGGGTTTTCTTCTGCTGATATTATATGTGTGTAGAAGGATTGGTAAATGAAATCTTAAAAATAAATTCTTAAAAAAAAAACAGTTGAAATCTATAAAGAAAAATGTAATTTAGTTACAGTAAATAGTTATAAATATAACTTTTAATAAACTATCAAATATTTCCTTTAGCAAATCGTTCAGATCATAACTGAGAGAATGTTTGAAGTAGCAGTGATTAGATTATGTACCCAAGTGAAAAAGAAAGAAAAAATCCCTAACTGTAACTATATCTCTGTCAATAATAATATCATTATAACTATCCACTGTTCACTCGTGTTTTAAAAATCGGTATTTTCGTGGCGTAGGATTATAACTTATAGCTGTGTGAAATTATTACGGTACCTAAGTAATTAATAAACAAACACAGTTGTGCTTCTTCGTAAGTCAAACAAATCTTCTGCCCCATTGTTTTTTATAGGTTTATTTACATGTTTCTGAAACAGTTAAAACAACCCGTGTATGTAGTTACTAAGATAATTCACATCATGTTTATCTTAAATATGTTCCTTAATTCGATAAAATCCTCTACAGTCATCAAGAAATCCTCCAAAATGTAAATGCTAACATAATTCACTTTGTACGATAAAGCGTCATAATCAGAATGTCAAATTGCATTCTGTGGAGTCCCTTTTCATGTTCCCCTTTCCCTTTCCAACCCCCTCCCAAATAATGTAATATCTCACCAGCAATACAAGTTGGCTGGGTGCATGAATATGTATGTAGTATGGCCTTACGTGAGTTATCTGTGAACTTTCTGTGGTACTTACCTAAAATGATATGGCTTTTGGGCCACCAAATATTTTCATACTCTTTAAATTTGCGGTTTTTAGTAATAATTTAGATAGTGGAATTTTTGTAATGATCACATGAAGAAAAACGAGCAATACTGATTTGTTAAAAATCTCTTCATGTTGTTGGAAATCCTTTAAAAAACGTGTTGGTAAATTCATAATAATTTCCGAAAACGTGTTCATCTACCTGCGTTTGGCTTTATAATATATCATGACGAAATGCAAAAATGCTGTGCTACGTGCGGTGATGGCGGATTTGCACCATCACCCAGCGCAGAAGAGAGGACTTATCCATACATTGGTGACCCGAGCGACCAGAATATGTGAAGAACATAAAATCGGAGCTGAACTTACGAAGCTGACCGATGCACTGGAGCGTAACGGTTACCCAGCAAGTCAGACAAGGCAAATCATAAGAGCCAAATCTGCACCAAACGAAGACAGAATTGAACAAGAGTCGAAAAGCTGTGCCTTCCTGCCTTATGTGCACAATGTGACAGACAGAATTGCCAGGCTATTGAGAAAGGAAAGTATCAAGACTGTCTTCGGAACAACGACAAAGATACAGGACTTACTGAGGTCTGCAAAGACTAATTTTCCTCTAGAAACAGATGGAGTGTATAAACTCAGCTGTTCCGGATATGACAAGGTCTATGTAGGCCAGACAGAGCGGACTATCTTGAAAAGGATCTCAGAGCTTATAGACTTGGCCACCCTGACAACTCGGCAATTGCCGAGCATTTGATTGACACCGGGCATTACTTTGGATTTGTTCCTGAAGTCCTGGGGAGACCCAAAAGTTATAGAGCACGGCTGATTACGGAGGCCATTTAAATCCAGTAAACATTAATAGAGACGATGGAGCTAAGCTCAATAGTTCTTGGTACCCGGTAATTGACGGCTAAACCAGAGCTAAACGAAGAAAACCACTTTAAATAAAAAAAAATGATACCTTAATGTTAGCTCAGAGGGTTGGAGCTGGCAACACGGTATCACAACCTCATACATAAGCTCACATTTCACCACAACCTCAAATAACACATCTGCCCTGATGATGGACACTGCAATGCTGTCCGAAACGTTGGCCAAAGAAGGAGTTAGCGCAACACGGCATAACACCCCAAAAACAAATAACAAAAATGTATTTGATTATCTTTATGAAATTCAAATGGTATTACAAAAACGATGTCAGGCAAGTGTAAGAGAGGCAAAGCGCGCGCTAAATGCGTTAGAGAGTGAAAGAAAGATAGCTGAAAAGAATATACTCAGAAAAAAGTACTTGGAAACGTCAACAAGAAACAAAAAACAGGCGTACGAACAAGCGAGAACAGAAACGAATAAGCTGATACGGGGAAAGAAAAGAAAATTCTTGAATGATATACTGCTAAAAATGGAACAGGACTTTGTCAATAATAATCCTAGAGAAGCATATAGGGGAGTAAACTTCTTCAAGAAGGGTTTCAAACCGAATACAACACTATGCAAAGACGCTGATGGATCAATTATATCAGATAAGGAACAAATAAAAACAGTGTGGAAAAACTACTTCTATAAACTTCTCAACCCTAATAGCGACCTGAGAAGTCACCCTACCAACATCCCCACTGAATCAAGTAATGAAGAATCAGCGAATCCACCAACAATGCAAGAAATAAATGCTGCACTAAAGAAACTTAAAAACAACAAATCACCTGGGAAAGACAACCTCCCGGCAGAGTTGTTCAAATATGGAAATGAGCATCTGAGAAATCTGCTACTCAATTTAATAACTAAAATATGGACACTGGAAAAAATCCCAGAGGAATGGCAAATAAGCATAATATGCCCAATTCACAAGAAAGGTGATAAATTAAAATGCGAAAATCATAGAGGCATATCACTCCTATGCACAGCATATAAAATCTACACCATGATACTGAAACAAATAATTGATAAATATGCAGAAAACCTACTGGGAGAGTATCAGGCAGGCTTCCGCACCGGTAGATCCACAACAGACCAACTGTTCACCGTCAGACAGATCTTGGCAAAGTGCTGGGAATTTGACATAGACATACACCAACTATTCATTGATTTCAAGCAAGCATATGATAGCATAGATCGGGAGTGTCTATATGACATACTACTACAATTCCAGATTCCACCTAAATTGGTTAGGCTCATAAAAGCCACAATGTCAGACTCAAGATGTCAGGTCAAAATAGACGGAGAATTGTCGGAAGAATTTACAGTATCACAGGGACTTAAACAGGGGGACAGTCTGGCTCCCACTCTCTTCAACATTGTGCTCGAACATGTAATACGAAAAACACTAATAGACACTGGCTCCAATATTTGTTTCAAGAGCAGTCAAGTTGTCGGATATGCGGATGACATCAACATTGTCGGAAGATCAATTTCAGCCATTAAGGAGGTCTTCGACCCTTTAGAAATAGCGGCGCGGGAAGTAGGACTGCGAGTTAATGTTGACAAAACAAAAATGATGGTACAGAGCAGGAACCCTTCGCACAGAAGAAGAAGTAGTGCACTATTTAAAGACAACTACTCATACGAAGTGGTCGATCAATTCACCTACCTGGGCTCCAGCCTGACAGAGAACAATGAGGATCCAGCAGAAATCAGAAGAAGAATCACAGCAGCCAACAAAACATACTTCTCTTTGGTGCCAGTGTTTAAGTCACGTAGTGTCCACAGAAAAACCAAAATAACCATATATAAGACCATTGTAAGAACTGTATTGGCATATGGATGTGAGGCGCTGACACTGACAGTAAAGATGGCTGAAATGCTGGATACTTTTGAAAGAAAGGTGCTGAGAAGAATATGTGGACCGGTGAAAGAGGACGAACAGTGGCGTATCCGGCACAATAGAGAATTGTACGATATATATAAGGCCCCTAGCATCTCTGCACACATGAGACTCCTCAGGCTGAGATGGGCTGGTCATGTACAGAGAATGCCGGATACACGCGTCCCAAAAAGAATTCTGACTGGTCACCCAGGTGGAAAGAGAAAAGTGGGAAGACCCAGACTGAGGTGGGAAGATGAGGTAAGAGGGGATGCAGCACAGCTTCTCCAGGTGACAAACTGGAAGTCAGCCGCTGAGGACAGGAGGAGTTGGAGGCGACTGTTGCAGGAGGCCAAAGCTCGATATGGGCTGTAGCGCCATCGAAGAAGAAGAAGAAGAAATGCGTTAGAGAACCAAAAGGTACTAAACCAGTGGCGACAATCGTTTCCATTCAAATCAACATGGAAGGCATATCTCGTGGGATTTATCGATTCAGTACAGCAATAATGTTTAAGTCACAGACATTATTAAGAAATTTAAACATAAAAATATTTTATCTTAGGCTACTTAAACACGACGAATGTAATATGAATATGTAAGCTCGTGTGGCATATCACACCATATATAATACTAGTGGGTCCGGGCAGACGTTGTCCGAATTAGACCGAATTTTATATAGACCTCACTTTATGTAGACCGCCTTTTATCTAGTGGCGCTGTTGTCGGATATTTATGCATTTGACGCACATAGAATACATGCGCAAGTCACATGCATCGTAGATATTGTTTTGACGTTTAATTAGATATCGATCATTTCAACAAATTATGATAATTATTCAGTACGATAGAAAATAAGTAAAATTGTGACCGGCTCCGTTCTATATGAATATTTATATATAATGTACATCTATTATGATTTATAATATTTTTCCTTAATGATGATTTGATAGTTGTCATTTGTCAATTGTGGTGACACTCTTTTAAACAAGTTAGTTTCGATTCTCCAAAACATTTTCCAACAATTCCACAATTGCTCGCTCTTCTGTCCATTCGATTAAATTGTACTGGCACCGGATTATCACGAGTTCTACATCACTGCCTATGAAATACATTTGGAGAAACTTCGGGTCCTCATTAGACATCAGCATCAATGAATTAATTTTATGGTACACCTGGAATTTTATTTTGAATTTATATTCAAAGTTTTCGTTATTTTTTTGCTGCAAACTACATCATTATCTTGTGCAAAAACAAGTTTCGTCTGATGCGCCAGCAATAAGTGATTTTAAAGGTTCCGGCGAAGTGTTAAGAGAAAACAGTACAACTTTTCGTGATGCGCAACAGATTCCAGGTGCTTCAATGCGGAATTTTAACGCGTGACATTGTTGGCATTCTTGATCTATAGCACTGATGGCATTTTTAAAATGCACTGAATAATCGATGTCTGGTGTATATTCGAACGCAAGACGAACAAATGATGCACGTGATAATACGCGGCTCGTTAGCTGTCTCTGTCGTTCTTGTGCTCTGAATGTGTTTATTTTGTTTTGACGTGCCGCTCTCACTCTTAATGTATTTTGCCGCAAACGTTTGTAGCGATGTGCTTTCGATTCTTGCGTACGCCTCTTTACTGAGCTAATTCTGTATTCTTCATTTATAATCGAAGTTTGTGCATGTATTCTATTGTCTCTTGCATTTAGTTGGCGTCATGCTCCTATGCTGCGTGCATTATTAAGGTTTGACCTTCACTGCGGCAGTTTACTAAAAATTAAAATAATACATATCAAATTTAAAATAAAATCTAAATAAAATATACGATTAACAAAATAACGCTTAACTCACACGTTATTTATGTTCGTATATCCGTGGAATACTTCAGAAAAATTATAGCACCAGGGAAACGTTTAAATCACCACTGAAAATGAAACGATGTTCGAGTGTGGCATTTTCTCTATATGTCAATAGATTTGTTCACACCGTCATCTATTGGAAGCTTATATAACTTTAAAATAAATTACAACCCTTTTTCCAATATATTTTTTTAAATCGCATTATAAAATATTGAGGGGGAGGTGATGTAGGGAAGTTAAGATTTGCGGTTGTATGTATTTTTTATTAGAAATCTGAAAAAATATATGTACAATTTTCGTTGAAAAATTTTGATCTCGACAACAGCGCCACTTATCGGGTTCAAAACTTTCATATCTTTTTAGCTGAAACCTACGATACACATTCACAAAATTTCATTGAAATCGGTTGGACGATTTCGGAGATTAGCTGGTACGAACACAGTGACACGTGATGTGGTGGTTGTATGGGATTGGATGGCCATACCTATTAATATATGCATATCAAAATGAGTCTTCGACTCGCAAAACCCGCACTAGAATTTTTCATAAAACTGCAAATGTCACGACGAACTATTTGGGACACTTTGAATAAACCTACTGATGCTAAATGTGAACATAATTATACATTTTTATTTTGATATTTAACAAAAATTATAAATTATTTGTTTATTTTCAATTCACTTTAAGCACTTTTTTTAATGTATCAGAAACAGCAGAAGTTTCCATAACGAGTTTTGCAAGTTGACGACTCAAATATGACAAGTATAGTAAAATTATGTATAATAAAAATATACAGGGTGTCAGGGGGTAAAGTGTGCTAACTTTGGGAGGAAATTCTACAAGATGATAGAAGTAAAAAAGATAAACTTCGTAATTCCAAGGTTTATTTAGCGATACAAAAACATTTTTCCATAGATGAATATTTATTTTCGCGTACAAACAATTCAACATTTTTACCTAAAAACTACCATAAAACATTAGAATTTTATGGGCAAAACATTAATTTTCCTTGGTTATTAAATAAAACATTATTTTGCCTATTTTTTCGGCTTGATTGACCCTCTGTGTAAATGACAACATAATGGGTTAAACCAAACGAAATATGATGCAAAGCTTAACAAATGAGATAATTATCAGAAAAATTCCATTCTTGCAATCATCGCGTACGGACTGATAAGATATAAACTGTTAATATTACAAGCAATTAACTAAATAAAATATATTTTTTTAATAATGTGAACCACGTCATAAATATATATTCGTCATAATATTTAATTAATACCATTCCTCGAAATATTAATATGGAAACAGATAAAACAGCTTATTGCGGTTTAAAGCCAATGAATCCACCTAGATTTCACCGTTAATCCTATATTTTCAGGTTCTATAAATTGGGCACATTATGGCAAGCGATCATTTGAAACGTTTGACATAATATGCCAAAATCGCTCGAGTTGCGAGATATTTACAGAAATATTTTTTATCTATCGTTATCTATGTCGATGATGATGAAATACATAAATCCTTGTGTTGATTTAGGGGAATCCCACAGTAAAAAATATTACTATCTAGTTGCGCGTGAGGTTTTAAAATTGAATAGCCCTAAAATGTGTACCCTTTACCCCCCTTTGCCCCTTGTCACCTTTCCTTAACCCAGGCCAAACGACAAGGAACATTATTATCGTTGCATCTTGGTCACCGCGAACATTCGTAACATTTTTTTGTGAATACATCACATCGTCCAGTGAAACGTTTTCACCCCCCACAGTGAATGTCACTGTTTTTGTGTTGAGTGAGCGAGTGTTAAAGGGAATTGCCCTTAATTGTATGCAAGCTGATAAGTGTAAAGGAACCAGCGGCTACGGAGGACGAGACCTAGGGGTAAGTCTTTGGCCTTTCCCATTCATTTCCTCTTGTAAACACTAAGGCAAATATTCGTTTTTGTTTTGTCTAAGTCTTTATCGCACTTACCGCAACCCCGCACAATTGCGAACGAAAGATTTGCGCATCACCACTATCTTTTTAAAAACTAAAAAAAATAATCTTACATTAGTTCTAAAAATCTGTCCCTTTCTTTCATCGACCTTGTGCATTATCAATAGTGTAATTTATTTTTTTGATAGCGTTAATCCTCGAGTCAATGAATCCTATTACAAAATGATTTGTAATAATGTTTTATTGAATTTTTTTTCTATAATGTTTACATAATAATGTGGTGCCTCTTTGCTGCTACAGTTAGTTCATCCGAGTTCTGTCTTCTCTCCTGCAGATCATCCTGTGTGATTTCTTTGAAATGTGCCTAGAGAATCAATCATTATTTATCTAACATTTTATCTTGCTTATTCCTTTGTTACTTATGTCTTAGTCTGTTGTATAATATTGAGACTCTGACATTATGAAATACTTTTTATTTGCGTGCATACATTATTTCGCTTTTGTTATTCGATTTTAACCTGGCCTTACCTGACAACTTACATAAGTTGCTAGATATCTGGTAAAGTAAGGATAACATCTACGTCTGTTGTTGCAATTTCCTATCGAAGGTTTGCTAATATCATGGAAATAATAACCAGCAGACCTGCCTGAAACAACTCATACCAGTCACGAAAATATTATTCCCTTTAGTAAATTGAATTAATTATTTGATCATTTTAATTTTCGGGTTACATTGTGGTTTATTTATTAATGAATTAATATTTTGTATGGTACACCTACAACTTGTTAATAAGTATATAATCCTTGCTAGTAGCTCTTCCTTTTACATTTACTGATGCCCCCATTTTACAGTTGTACCATTGCAGCAAAAAGTAGTACCTATCTGGTAATATTAAGTTATGGTTGTTTTATATAGGTTATTTGATTTTGTAAAATCCTTGATTTGCCCATGGTGGTAAATCCTGAACATCTTATAAAAACTCTGGTAGTTAACTAGTTGTTAGGTAGTTACTCTGGTAGTTAGTTGGTAGGTCACTTTATTTTTTATATAAATACGTGCTTTATCGAGACTTCACTCTATTTACAGTAGTTAAATTAGGTGGTTTTGAATTTACTTTAATACTACTAATTTTCGTAGAGAAGAAGGAAGAACATGAGTAGTCCTATTTATAAAGTTTACATAACCATAGAAAAAGCATAAAAAATATGATTTTTTTAATTTTATAGAAATCATGTTCAATTTACTTAACTGAGAAACAATTATAAATGTTCTCATATTACTAAAAATTAACGTTTTTACCAAATAACATGGTGAAAATTTTATTCATGTGTATGTGAAAACCTTACTCATTTAAAAGTAAAATAGAAACTGAGATAAATAATTCATGGAAAGATACATAAGATATGTAAATAGCCTATCCTGTCAAAGTAGGTTCTTTATTTGTTGTATAAACTTCAAATAATAATAATTACTTATCGAATTTTGGTGTTTTTCCAAGGTATTTTAAATGTTCTAATATATACCTTCATTTTAAAGATTTCGTTACAGCAAAAACCATTTTAGAAACTAGATAAATTTACCTTTTAGATTTTTGTATTTAAAATGTACATTAATATTTAAAAAATGAAATATTTTAATTTCAAACAAGAAAGAATTTAATTTTAAGAAAGTTGAAAAAAAAACGCTTACCACAAAAATAAACACAGACCTTTATTTAAGAAGTTTGTTTGAAAACTTTCAATTTTAATCTTTCAATTTTCAACAAAAATATACCAAAAAATTTTGCACTGGCTTTTAATTTCAACAAAAAACTGAAATTTTTAACGCTTTGCTTGCACATTTTAATACGTTTTTTTCTTCGTCGATACATGGTTACCAACACGACCACTGTGCATTTATGTTATAAATAAACATCACTCTGATAAAGTTTCTGTAAAATATAGACCTTAAAATTCAATTGGAATATTGGCATAACCGTTTTACCGAACTTTATGACATAACATGAAAGTAAATTTTACAAATGCAATTATTGTATAATAACTTGTCAAAAAATGACGAAAAATAACACAAATAAGTTCTTAATATGTTAAATTATGCGAATGTATTAGTAAATTGAATTAAATATGAACAAAACACGATTTATAAGAAATTACAAGAAGATAGCATTCACCGGCTGTTCCGGCGGTTAAAGAATATCATAATGCCCATGAGTGATGTCTAGAAGCCAAGAACATTGTTGCGGATATAAAATATTTTTTTATTAGTACCAACTCGAATCTAAACTTTTACGATCTTTATACAATGTGTAACAAAAACACCATTTAACAGTTGTGAAGTGCTTTTTTATTAGTAGTACTGTATATATTTAATAATCAAAGAGTACAGTTATTTCAAATATACGAGTATTTACAACAAGAGGTACTTCTTAATATATTCTTACGTTTTGTGTTTTTTTTTGCTTAGTTGGAATATGAATACATTTTTAATAGAGAGTTTATATTTATTTTCCCTAAAATTGAAGAAATCTACGTTAGAGAGAATTTTACTATTTATATTAAAGACAATCTTATAAGGCACGCATTTTGATGTGAATTTGTTTTACAGTGTTTTTCGTTAAAAATATTGCTCGAATGCGTGGGCCCCGCAAGTACTTTCAATTCAATTCTGTTTAATAATTCAGAACAGTCAGTAATGTTGTTTACGATGTTATATAGAAACATCGCATCTTGAAATTGACTACATTATTTAAGATAATAGTCTATTTACGGTTGAGTTTACACTGATAAATTGGTCTACAAAGGTGCAGCCACATGCTGAATTGAACTAAAAGGATTGAAACCACCAAGAAAAAAACACATATTTTATTTTGCAAGATTTCTAATCTACATTATAATACTTTATAAAGTACCTTCGTGCTCACAGAACGTATTTTCAAATCGAGTACCGCTGGGCTTTTGTATGTATATCTCTGGGGGTGTTATTCCATATTCCAATTCTCTTTCGTACAGCTCTTAACCTTCCACCTTGTAACCGTTGATGTCTCTCCCCCACCCAAGCAACCTTCACGTTCACTTTATCCCCTGAATTCTGATATAATATTTATTTCAATAACGTTTCGATGTATTTTATACGCTGACCTATATTCCACGAACCATTTTTGCTTTAACGACCTTTTTTGTAACAACATAAGTTTACAAACCATAAATTTCCTTAATTATCTAAATTTTCGGTTGAAATTACACAACACTTTTTCTCTTTTAAAATACCATCCATCTGTTGATATTTTCTGAACGGTTTTTTGCACGTTGTTCTAATTTTGTACATTTTCTACTTATAATACTGCTTGGATGTGTGTAATCTAAAATACGGATTAAACGTGAGATCTAATCATTTATCCTAGCTCCAAGGAAAAACGTTTTTTTATGTGATTGGTTAGTTGGTAAGTTTGTCATATTATTCAAGTATGCAATAATGTAAATAAAACATGATTTCCGAAACCTTTAAAATCTGTACATAATACTCACCCGTACAACACTTTTTATTTTATTTTAGTTCATAAAAAAATGCATTACATTATATCTAAAGCATAAACAAACAATATTTCCGAAGCAATGTGTAATTTCAAATCATTTAACAAAATATGAGACATTTACACTTTTTTGAAACCATCATTACGAATCAAAATTTGAAATGACTTTATCCGTGTTTATTAGCTAAATCCTTATAGTGAAGTACACGTAAATAATTTTAAAGCAGACGTGATTCAAGTTTTTATGGACACTGCAAATTTAACCAATTTGGAACAACCACCCGCAATTCCCTCTTATTCCTCAAATGACTTCTCGATCCTGGGTACGATTCCCAGTCGCGACCGTTACCTTTCTAATTGTCTGCATCTTACTCTGTTGATATTTAGTTTATATGTTTATATGTTAGTATACTCTTATTCTTCACGATAAAGAGTAGATAATTATTATCACCTAATATCAGTATTCAAGAATGTAATCTGTCAGCTTAGATAACAAAAACAGCCAACGAAATAGCGTAAACTATGGAGTTCCCCAAGGATCCTATTAGATCCACTCTAATTTCAAATATGTACATGATGTCTGACAATTTTACCTAAAGACGAACATATGTTAAGAAAGTGAAATACCCATGTATATTTCTTTTAACTTAGTAAAAAAATTAAAAAGTAGGTTATTACGGAAGCAAGCCGTTTGAATTCGGACTCGCGATTTTGGAACACTTAAACCTTCACAGAACTTGATAATCAACTTTGAAATTTTATAAATTGTTCTAATTCTGGGAAACAACTCGTCCTTATACTTTATTATGCCTACATTAAACTTACCTATATCTATTTGTACTTTTTATTATTTATTGAGCAAACTTTAAGAAATGGAATGTACCTATAAGGTATATTTTACTAGTACATCTATTTTTAAATGTTTATTTTTTTGATTTGGTTTGACTGAGGACTGAACTTTCCTCCCCAGGGATTGGAGTCAACTGCGCTGCCGATCTTGCCAGATGGCGAGTGAGTAGGATGAACATTTATTTCGTCGATTAACTGCTTTTAATTTATAAATATGTAATGAATTATATGTATATACAAGAAAAATGAATATATGTCCGCATGTTATAAGTGATTTCCACACAATATAATGCATTGTCATCGATAACGAGCCTATCTGCCGAGTTTTAGCTTGACCGGATGTCGGGAAGTGGGTTAAATTCGGCATTCAATATATGCATTAATTCATTATCCAAAACAAAATTCAAATATATACGAGTAAATGGAAAAAGGTAATTATTAGTATACCCCACACAATACTCGAAGTACACAAGCAAAGATCTCTTTATAATGATCTACCTGTACTTAAAAACATGGTTTATATCTTGTCATTTTATTTAGCCTCAAAGCTTCTTTTGATCAAGAAGTATCAATACAAAACAACGTTTTACATTTCTTTACAATCTAACCATCATTATTTGAATACAAGTACCTTTGAATATCGCATTAACTCCGATATTATATTCCAACTCAGATATTCTCAATACAAAACCACCACCCATAACCAATAGACAGTCATCGCCATTTCAGAAAATGAGTCCATTACACGGTGTGAAATAAAAATTAACGATGCCACCGCGGCCGGTACTTAACTTGTACCCTCTGATTATTCGAGGGGTGGCAGGACGCCTATGGTTTCACATTCCTAAGCGTTGTTGTCGTGTAATGAAATGCGAGGGTGTCCTTCCCCCTGCCCCTGAGTTATAACGCAGGGAGGGGTGCCCGCGGCCACCCTCACGAAGAGTGCCGGAGAAATGTGTTTTTAATGATGCAAGGTGATTTTTTTCTTATTCTTCCTTTCTTTTGGTTCACTTCTCTAGTAGGTGGGTGGCTGGCAGCGTGCTTCCGGTTTACCACCGGCGGATGCTAACAGCCTGTGTCAACTTCAGTTCGGGGGATGTTGTTTGTCGTGGTCGACGGTGTTAGGTGCCCTGCGCAAATTTATTTCTAACGATAATCTAATACCTCTCTTTGTGCAATGGAATTTTTAAAAAGGAACCAACTCAAAAAGTGTTGCAGTTGTCGTCATAAACATAAATTAAAGTTTTATTTTATTTTGTTTTACATGCAGGGGATCGTCCAGGTGTTGTGATATAACAAAAAGTATAAGAATGACGATTTAATCTTATTTAAATGTTTACAATGTCCAGCCCAAATACTTTAACCTTCACAGTATTTTATCTAATATTTTACTTGTTAATAAATATTTCCAACAGGTACACAGTATTTCGTTTTCTTAACTTACAAAAATAAATATTATTATTCTTTAATTTAACTACCGAACCATAGAACAAAGAATAACACAATACACAATGCCTTGTGGGCATGTTTCGTGATCCAAATATTATAAGCTCAATTTACGCCTTTATTTCTATACAAAACTGTGTTGAACCGTGATTACGAAATTCAAATGGAATGTCGATATACAATTTCATACAAGTGTAAGAAAGACAGACCGCGCGCTAAATGATTTAATTTAGTGGTATATTTTTTTCCATTCGTATTTGTATTGAAGAAACTTCTAGTTTTCTTTTTTATTTCTATGACCAGAACATTTTTTTTACAACCGATTTTTTTCAAGCTAAGCTAAAAATATTTCCTGCTTATTATATTATTATATGTTTAGGTACTACTTTATTAGAATAGTTTATTTGGCTCCATGATAACTCCTCAAAATGACAATTCAACACATATAAAAAGTGCTATAAAGTTATGAAAAGTTAAGAAACAAAAACTAAGTTAAATAGTTACATATGTAACCTACTTAAACTAGTTTTTATTTATCATAATCACTTTTCATAACTATATATCACCTTTTTATAGGTGTGTTGAATTATCATTTGATGACTTATCCGGTCACCGGTTTATTTGTATGTCATTTTAAATTGTTTCTCGGTAAATTGAGTTAACCGGTTGTTAAGTGTTTTTTTTTTAAATAGGGGCTATATTACCTTACCGGTAGATTTGAGTATTATTTTGCACAAATATTAATAGTATAATCAAACGTTTAATTATGAAAACCAATGCATTTCATATGCTATTAAAAATAATAAAGTCACATAAACGGATCATTAAACTCGATTGCTCTGCAACTCGTGCTATCATTAAAAGCGGTACAGCCGTTTGGCCTGTGACCTGTTCCAGGGCAATAAGTCGTTTCCTGAGATCACAAACCCGTGATTAAATCCGATAAAACATAGTAGAAAACCAGTAAACAGTGAATGGCAGCAATTAGGGACACCGAGAAATCTGTCGATGTTGAAGCGTGGACCAAGTCACCCCACGCTAATGCAAACATTAAAATTTTAACTTGAAATTAGAGTCGGGGAAATCGTATAATGGAAACAAATTGAGGGGCACAGAACAAAAGTGCTTGCAGAGGAGGCAGAGACATTACAGTGCAGAGGGAGGAAAGTATATCATTATGGTCATGCCATTGTGAGCTCTCTTTCTGTCACATGCCTCGTTTATGAGAAAATATGAGAGGTTACAACGGTTCTTCCAGCGGTATGCCTGTGCATATATTTGCATGTTAGTCAGTTTTATTTATCTTATTTCAATGTAAGGATAACAACATACTTGGAGTTATGGAATGATGAAGGAGAAAATTACTATCAGGACTCACTGGGATACTCAGTTCTAGCGTAAGTATCCATAGGTTGACATTTAAAAAGTATTCGTTCCATACGATTCAAATGAAACTTTAAAATATGTTTTTTTTTTCATTTTCAAATTGATCAAATAAAAATAAATGTAATGAAATCTAAACTTGTTTTTTGTGGGGTTTTAAATTCCTGTTTCAACTAATCTGATTTTCCACAGAACGGGAAATATTCTTAAGTATTATTTTATTTTTCCTTTTTAGTTTTTTTTTACATATTTCATCAAATTACTACTCGTAATTTGAAAAGTAATAAATTTGCAAGTACGTATGTACTTTATAAAAGCAATTAAGTTTCCTTTTTTAATATAGGTATTTGTAAAAAATTCAACCGTATTATTTTGTGAATGTTCAAAATGGAAGAAGTGGAAAAAATACTTAAAATATAGTATTTTAAAACATGTTTCTCGAACATGAAGTCAAAACTGAATCTGGTTCCTGCCATTTTCGCTGTAAAATAATACTAATGAAAGTAAAAAGTACTCACTAATTAAATGTAAATAAGGGCTAATAAATACTAATAAAAAGCTGAAAAGTAATTCCTAATAAATACCATAAATTAGCAATAATTGTACATAACTGCTGACCCTCTACATATTTGACAGTCACCACTGGTCTGGAGCACCAAAACAAAGTCTTGTGGAAACAGGCGGTATGTTTGATAGATTCACATAGCATTCCCAAAGATGACTCAAGCCTTTAGAGTTATTATATTCCTCGGGGCCTCCTGTATGGAGTTATTGTAAAAAAGAAAAAAGGTTATTTTATATTTATCGTGTTTAATTTTTTTAAATTATGCTAGATTAAAATTATATCCTAACATTTTTCAACCTAACCTAATGTTAAGCCACAAAATGAATTTTTGTCTTTGATATGTACGTATCATCAAAAATTTAAATTTCTGGTTGAGGATCTGTCTGACTGTCTGTGTGTAACTTCAGGTTCAGTGAACTCGAATTTTTTAAAATTCAAGTGTATTTTCAATATTATTGGAAATGATTGCGTCGAGAATTCAGATACACTATAAATACCTACATAAAATATAAAATTATATCAGAAAATTATTTTAATGGCGTTTTTGAAATCGGAACTGATTTGTTAATAATTCAGAATATTCCGTCATTTTTCTACAAATGTACCAATGAATGTTTCTTTATTTGTCTCCTATAAGATTTCCATGTTTGTTCTTATTAGTGTCAGGAGTGTTTAGAGAGTGATTTGAATGGTATAAGATGTCGGGGATGTCCGAGGATATCAAGATAAACAAAAACTTACTAAAGTAAGCTTTTGCAATGCTTGAGAATAATATTATTTACACTTGAAAAATTTACTCCAAGCCATTCATAACCAATATAGAATATAGAAGAATGTTTAAGTGGTGATTGGTTCATATTACAAAATATTGAGAGGACGTAATAATAAATGCTCAGTTGCGAAACAGTTATCACGATCCATCATCATTTCGATCTTTCAGTATGCACAATCTGATAAGTGATATACTTGTTATAATATGACGGTACAATGAATACACTACGACTCATTTTTTTAATGACAAATAGTATATTATTTAAGTGGGCTTTCCTAGTAGGTACAACCTTATCTGTAAGTATTGACAAGTAAGCCCGTCGTCCCACTGGCTTTGTAACAGTACGATATCGACAAAAACTGGAGACACTCCACAGGCAAGTCCCACAATGGCTGCTCTGCAAACCGTAGTTCAGTTTACTTTTCTGTGCAAGGTCTCCGGTTTTTGTCGATATCGTACCGTTAGCGAACCAGTGGAACGACGGGCTAAGTAATTGAAAATGCAGAATGAAAGCTATCATAGTAACCATCACGTCGTTTTCTCCAGAGGGGTATGCAGAGAGGATGGACAGTGGCACAACTTTGTCGTGGCACATGCTCTTTCACCGGAAAAAATGAGTATTGCTAATTTATTAAAAATTTCTTCAAATTATTGGTAATCCGGTTAAAAATGGGAATGCAGGCCGTTTCCTTTCCGTTGAAAATATCTGAGGCATTTTGTTTTACTCGGGAGATATTTTTAATTTGTATTGATATTACAGGCGACTAATTATTGCTTATAATCATTTATTATCCTTTGTGCTATGGATAAAGACCTTGTCTTATAAACATTTGTTTATCAATTAAAAATATATACATTTCTCTTTTCGATTACTTGAATTTATAGTGGTTATCCAATGAATTGATTTATTGAAAACAAATATAAAGATTTAATCAATATTTTATTATTAGGCCTTTTTCAGTGAAGCTACAAAGATGTGTAAATATATTTTGGAATAAGTTAATGAGTAAAATTTCAAATTGTAATATTTATCATTAAACGGTCAGTCGTATTTAGGAATTGAACCTAAGACCTCAATATTTCCGGGACTTTGGGTATATTTTAGTAATATTGTCTTATATACATATTTATGTGTTATGATTGCACATAGAAAAGCCACAACGAACTGTAACACACAAGCTACCGACAACCCGTTTGTACGCATCGCCGTCGCATCTAAGTGGGCCATGCTATCGGCGTAATCGTGATCCATTGTTCCACGGCCACGATGCAAGACCTGATCCTGAGAGAATCAGCAGATGGCCGAGTCCACCGCCCATGAGTCCGTCATACGTCCGTGAGCTATTCTGTATGGTCCTACCTTGTAAATTATTATTGTTCCAGGCAGTGATGGCTCGTGACTTTTGGGTGTATAAGAGTGCTAATATTACAAAAAATTGTATTATTGATTTTGTTGTATCCGAAATGATTTTTAATTTTTTTTTCAAAAATTCTGTTTTTTCATAAATTTTTTCAGGAAATCCGTCCGGCGCACGGCCAAAGTGAAATTTCCTGAAAATCATTCAAAAAACCAAATTTTCGTGAAAAATAGTTTTGGACCAAACAATACCTTTAACACTTAAAAGTCACGAGCCGTCACTGGTTCCAGGGGTTTAGCATAGTGAAATCGGTAGGCGTAACTACCTATGATTCTATACTGATTTCCCGTACACGGTAGCAATATTCATATCCAGATCGATGTTTATTACTTACAAAATCAAAATCGATGTACACTTGCAATACTGGCGCATGTCTCTATTAATTGACATTCATAAACGTCAAACAGCTACGTAAAAGTTGAAAATTATAATAAATTTATAGTTTCGAGTTAAAATATAAACTTAAATATACGTTGGCAGTCCGCATGTAAAAGGGGAGTTAATTAGTTCACGAGGAACTAACAACTTTTGTTTCTTGAAACTGGAACGGAATCAATTGACCGCGACTTAGATGAACAAATTAAGTTTATGGATCGTGTACATGGTTTATTTCAGTTCTAAGAGCTTAATTAGTTCACCCTCATTCATCAATAAGACAGTTATTCTGCATAACGAATGACATTATCCAAAAAGTCAAGCATATTGACAGCTTATCCGACACCTTGGAGAACGCATTAAAAGTTGCGGCCTTTGTCACCGACTGTCGGAATCATATTCTGATCTTATGTAAGTAGCAATTAAACATTGATAATAAGCCTTCTCGAATACTCGTAAACGGGCGTTACTCTATTGCCTGGTATATCGTAAAATATTAAAGTCCTTCATGAAGTCATTTTTTATTGTGAAAAACCAGAAAATACCCATGCGTCGCCGTTCCGTACCCTTAGATGTCTCTTGCTAGCCAGCAAGTCCCCTCTAACCTCAAGGTATAACTTCCAAAGAGATAGTCAACCGTTTGAACTATATTATGTTTAAAGTTACATGTTTATGGGTACCAATCTGTAGATAGCCGTGACAAGATAAAACTGGTAAATTCTAAAAATAAAATGTTACAAATTTAAATTAATCAATCAGTATCTTATATCGATTGTTTTAACGTAATACTAAAAAAGATTTCCATCTACCAGAAACCAGTAGATCTATAACTTTCCCATTTTCCAGAAGGGGTTTAGACAAGTTAAGGACGGAAAGAAATGTGAAATAAGGAATGTCAAAAATAATATAGTTGTTCAAATCTGTTCAACGATGTCAAAGGTGCCTTTTCAAGTAATGTGCACGTTTCAATTATTTAATTTGGCTTTTAGAAGGTACTCTTATGCTACGTATATATACGCGAGCCGAACTGCCGAACTGAACCTCAACTTATGGGAAAAGAACTAAGTAACCGCAAAAGGCGCGAAACGCCTCTTTGCAGTTACTTTGTTCCTTTCCTGTAATTCGAGGCTCGGTTCGCGTTACGGTTCGCAAATGTATACGTAGCATTAGATGTTACCACCGTGCTAGGTATTACCACCGTTCTAGGTGTTACCACCTAGAAATTAAGTTTTCTTTAAGTTAACGAAAACCCCACTTGAACTATAAATGTATTTGCGCATGCAAAAATTTGAACCCATAACCTGAAAATAGATTGTCCCTCTTCCACAATTTTTCACCCGCAAGTTGTAGTCAGAAAAAATGTGTACCTTTCCTTCCGCTACTATTCTTCATCAATCTTATTAAAGCCCCCTGAAAATGTATTAAATAAACCTATTAGAAAACTAAACGTACCTTTTGAGTCATAAATTATCCTCGTTATTAGTTTTTCACTGAAAAAATGTTAATACATTCTCACCCTCTGATTTGAATTTGCTAAAGACTACTTCACCCTCGGTACTTCATTTGTGGGGATGTATTTTTATCTAAAGGTGTGTACCTCTACCCTATACCCGCTACACTAATGCACTTCGGAACGACAGGAGGGTGGAGGCAGTACAAGCAGGCGGAATGGAAGTTAAGGGTGACTCCTGAAAGGTTCTGCTACCCTAGTAGGTAATTATATAAACATGATACTTTAAAAGTCATTGACGATCGTCGTTAGAATTCAATAAGAAAGTGTCATCGTAATCTTGATTGCAGATGGAGTACATAAAGTAGTTCAAACGATATCAAATTTATTTACACTCTTAGGAAGTCGTTATTTCGTTTGCGTTCGCAAACATCAGCTGTTTGCATTTTATATAATTCCAACATTCGATTTAAAAACCTATTAAAATGTGCAATTTTTTTAAACATTCATTTAACTTTTACTGTATAACTCATTCCAGTAGTTTACTGGGTCAATTTGGGAGGGGTAACCGTATATCGTATATCGTAGGTCACCCCAGTAGTTTTCTACGGCTGGTAATTTAGCAAGGGTGTATGGGGTGAGATTTGTCCAGATCTTGGCGCAGGATACACCTTCCCACCAGTGGCCAGCTGGATCGGAGGAGACCCTTTGACCTTTCCAACTGGACTCTCTTGTCCCGTTGTCTTACACCGCAGAAAGAGCGATAGATTCATGCGTCCGACACTCCTGGACACCCAGATTCCAACCCACACCTCAAATCTTTTTCATTTAAGAACTTCCTCTCCTTCCATTCCTTAAAACGATCCTCCACACAGCATCCCCAGAAAGAAATAATTTTCCTAAGTGCCTCCTGTCTAGAGTTATTGTAAATATATATATATATGAAACTATTAGGGTCTAGGAACTTCACCCACTAGTAGCACTTCATTCAGCTTTAAAATTTACTATAAATACCTTGTTTATAACTGAGTCTACACAAACTCCCTGTGAGATCATTTTTTAACGAGTTTTTATATAATATTGTCACAAGGAAACGACTCTATTGTAAGATATATTAGCGGATTTTATATGGCAATTTTTTTCAGATTTGTAAAGATTTATTTTATTTGACCAATTACTAAATTCAACAGCGTAATTAGACCGATCAAAATTTGAAGCTTTCAAACAAAATTTCAACAACCGTCTAATTCCGCTTAATTTAAAAAGGGGAAGATTATAATTTTTCGTCTAAAAACAATTATGAAGTTGTACAAATTACCCTTTCAATTTCCTAAAAATATCCCTCAAAACAGAAGTCTTCTAACTACACGTCTTCCTAATTGATTCATGAAAACCATTAAAACTTCCTTAGAGTTGGTAAACTTCGCTAATGACATTAATGCTGACGCAGCATCCTTTGATTCAATTTTGATTTCAGCTCAAGTAAAGTCCTTAATCTTTAGAATCAAACGGAATCCCTTCGCGGTACGTATGATCTCCGGGTAATAATCCTAATGGATGATACATTTCGCATTGCCTCTCGCTTCAATAATTACGTAAAAGATTTGTTAAATTCTCAATTTTAATATTAATTTTCAGTATTCCAGATAATTTGATTGCATTTTTATAAGGTTTCTATTTTAGCGTTATAATAACAAGATACTGTGACACCTTGATGTCTACCGATACATGGTATAATAATAGGTATGATAAAGATATATTAAGGGAGGGATTGCAATATTTATAACTGATGTTAAATGGAAATGATTTTGTAGTTTAACCGGTGTTTTCAGTGGAAGATGCTTAAAATAACTAGTTATTGATATACTAGTAATTCTGTGGACAGTAGACCTCACGTCCAAAAAAAGTATGTTTCTAATTTTATTCTATTTAATAAATAAAGTCCAAAATTTCCACTTAAGTCATTACATTTGTAAGTAGGTACATAAATGCTTAACCACTTGGAGGATTTTTGGCACTTGCCAAGTTTGCAAAAAGTTTTGAGCGATCGTTTGTTATAATATGCCAAAATTGAAGAACCTAAAAATATGGGATAAACGGTTAAATCTAGGTGGACTCATTGGCTTTAAACCGCAGTAAGCAGTTTAATATGTGTACATATTAAAATTTAAGGAATGGTATTAATTAAATAATGTGGAAAATGTATGGATATCTGACACCAACCATGGTTAAGAAAATACTTAATTTTAAACTGTATAATATTTCATGTTACTTTTTATTTTAAATAAGGAATTATACAATATTTCCAAAAAAAGTCACTGTGAAAATGAAAATTCTTTTTCTTTTCTTTCAGGCAGGTAGGTACAATAATATTGAAAAATGTTAATTAGAAAATCCAAATGTACACGAAGATTTCACTTTTGAAAAAATAATCTTTATTCAAACATTAAAACGACCACTAAATTGTACCGGCTACGAAAGGTACAATCAAATTTACAGATAAACAACATGCAAAACGGTCGGGTTGAAACAGAACTTCGCTACGCTCAGTCAATTATATAGCATATTATTCAAAACTGGACGTCTCTCGTGCAAAAGACGTGAAACAAGGACGGAAGATAACGGATCACGGAAGAGCCTTTCCTAAAATTAGCTTGCAGGATAAAAACTTAATGGGAAACCTAAATATATGTAGGAAGTAGGTGGCTGAATGATGTGAAGGTAAATGCCCCATGGTTTGGAATAAGGAACCTAAGGGATACTGTCGGAGACAGGGTGTAGGGTTTTCTAGAATGTCTTCTCTTCATGGGTTGTAGAATCGATGATAACGACGAAGATTAATATCAGCAAATTAATCTAATCAAAGTCATAATGACGTTTATTAAGTACATAAATAAGTATAATATCTAACGAAATTATTCAATGAGATTTTCGTGCCAGCGCTGATTCAATTTTTCAGAAGATATACCCGAAATTTAATTAAGAAAATATTACGACGAAAAATAATGAATTTTTCCTTCGCAAAGCTCCTTCCTTTTCATTTCCCATTACCAAAACTATATTTTTTCAAATTAATAAAGACCTCCTGTTGAATAGGTACCGTCATACACAGTACGTAGGTCCCTACCAGATATTTCTACACCATTATTAACCCGATATTAAATTTCATTTTCAAATAATGCTATCCTTTAAATTTATCTTTATTATTTTTTGTGAACATTATTTAATCTATGGCTTTAGATGAGGTGAAATGAGGGAAATATTAAGGGAGGTTGTGATGAAAAGTAACTAATTGTGATGTTAAAATCGTGAAAACATTGCTCTTTTTTCGTTCAATAAATAATATATACCAGTATAAAATAAAATAAATATATGATTTGAGATTTTCACGGCCAAAAGTGTTATACTGATTTATTTTAGGGGTACTGTGCCGTGTTGTGCTACCTCTTTCTTTAGCCAACGTTTTGGACAGCATGACAGTGTCCATAATCCTGTCATATCTGCCCTGATGATGGACTCTACAATTCTGTCAAAAGCGTTGGCAAAAGAAGGAGGCAGCGCATCACGGCACAATACACCAAAAATAAATCCATACAAAATTAATTGGTGCATACACATTTATATGCCTGTATATGTAAAATAAATAGGTGCATATATATATAGGTACATATTTTTTTATCTAGTATCTACCGGATCTGCCCTGATGATGGACACTGCAACGCTGTCCAAAACGTCGGCTAAAGAAGGAGTTAGCGCAACACGGCATAACACCCCAAAAACAAACAACAAAAAAGGTGCATATATATTTATATACCTGTATATGCATTTTTGTTATTTGTTATTGGGGTGTTATGCCGTGTTGAGCTAACTCCTTATTTAGCCTTCTTTATCATATGTGTATATGCATGTTTTGATGTATATTAAGCTTGTTTTGTTCGTTTTCTTTCTTATTGGAGAATATTTTATAATCTACAAAAAAAAATATTGCACGTTAGTGTAAAGTTACTTCAAGAAATAAAGAAGAAACAACAAACTAAAAGCCTATTTTGCAGTGATCTCGTCAAAATATGCACAGCTAACATGTTTATTCAATACAGATTTATATTTCAACATGTTAAAGTGTACCCGGTGTTGCTTGACTTTTCTCTACTTTTTGTAAATAAAATATGCATGTATTATATATATATATTAACCTTTGGTAAGAAATTTTCTAAATAATAGTGAAAATTCTATCAAAATCCGTTGCGTAGTTTAGAAGAGCTTAGTTCTTCTAAACTACCCAAACAAACAGACAGGCGCGGATAGTGACTTTATTTTATACTATTTAGAGATACTGGCATATTAAAAACATAATCTAACATAGTATACGAGTTGCCGATGGTGTGTAATGATTTATAACAGACTCGTAGCCTGAAACCGTAGTATGATTGTTACAATAATACATACTAGGGAACCTTGATCTAATGGTAGGAACACGAACGTGAATCAACATTAATATTTCAGGGCTATCCAACTGATGATGAATTTACAATTTTAATATAAAAATTTGCATGTACCTGCTTTGCTCGGGGGCTTATGATTGGTTTGGGGTAAAGTTTTGAAGTTGTGATGATCTCATTAAGTTTAGCCAGCGTTAGCAATGTAAGCACCCGAAAATATTTTTTACGACTTGATTGCAAAATACCATAATTTTTATTTATGGGTTCGGTTTTTGGCTTCAGTATTTACTTATCAAACATTGTGCATTTTTTAGATTGCCAACCCTGGAATTGATGATGCACTACGGTTGCCACGCCTGCTCTCGGAAACCAAAACCTCAGCAGTCCAAAATCAAGGCACTGGCACTCCAACAGGCAAAAGTAGTAAGCATTTTCTTTTTATTGCTGACATATAATCATATATTTTACTGTCTACTAGTTTCGGTACCTACGTACCATCATCAGGACTTTTTTTATTTTTTATAAAAGTAAAATTAAATCATAAAAAGATATGGTCGCATCTAGGACTTCTACCCTTGACCTACGCGTTGCCGGGCGCAGCTCTACCAAATGAGCTAAACCGACCCTATATCCTTCGGTCATATTTAACTGTATCACACTTCGAATAAAAACTACCAACATTATCTTGATTTTTATAACTGTCCTGATGATTGTACGGAGGTGCCGAAACCGGTAGACAATAAATAAAATAAATCAATAAAGTGACTTTAAACCAAGTATTTTCGATTCATTTACTATATTTTTAAAATTACAACAATTTCTTTCTGCTGTAAAACCCCACCCATTTTAGAACAGTAATGAATTTTACAAAACAATTAATTTAATATTTTGCCATCTAATCTAGCAGTAACAAATATTTGAATTTTACACAATTGATGAGAGAGTGGTAGATTAATGTCTGTTTATAAGTTTTGTAAAATTTAAAACACGTTTATTAAGGTGAAACCGGTCCGGTCCGGTCATTTAGTTATAAAGGTGTTTAAATTCATAAAAAGGTAGTTATATGATAAAATAATTATTGTTTTAGACGATCTGTGAAAGTGAAAGAAGCAATGGATGTATGCCAAGACAGAGTTGTGTGGCGTTCCATTCTCTCTGCTTACCCCGGCAGACCCACGTTTGATAATTTCCGGAATTTCCTACTTTTCTTTTACTGAAAGGGTATCTGATTATTGTTCTTTGTTAGTGATTGTAAAGCAGGTACTAATCAATCTCCAGTCTTTATCAAATCTGAAGTTTCCTGTGACGTAGTGATCGAAGATTTCATAGAAGTTTATCAAATGAAATTGACGCTCTATTATGCAGTGATAACTAAATCCATTTGTCATCTCTTCAATATACTAAATTAATATTAGCAAATTATTATAAGCAATAATTAGCCTATTGAAATATCCATATAAATTGAAAATATTTGCCGAGTAAAAATAAATGCCGCCGACGGGAATTAAACCCGCGCTTTCTGATGTCCGCTCAGGTGCTCTGTACCACTGAGCTACGCTAGTGAGTTAAGCTAGTACTTCAATGAAGAATTACTGCTTATTATATTTTTTTACCTGTAAACAACCAACTTTATTCGTCATTAAAAAATAATAAATTAATATTATCCACTGGAGCGATTGTTTTCATATGTATATTAGGTGTCATATGTGGTGTCATATATGTGTTTTTATATATATACACATTTACCTTATTAATAAACCAATATCATTCCTCAAAATATTAATATGAAAACAATTGCTGCTTAAAGCCAATGAATTCACCTAGATATCGCCGTTTATATCATACTGTTAAGTTCTCTAAATATGGCACAATATGACAAGCGATCACACAAAACGTTTTTTGCGAAATGGCAAAATTTGCCGAAGAATCACTCCAGTGGCTGAGGAATCAAAACACAATTTAATCTACTCGACATAATGCATTATCCGGTAATCCCTAAATAATCAATAATAAATAAATAAAATTAGGAATAACTAAATAACTCAATAAGTAATAAAATAAATATAACTTACTCAAACTGTAATATTTAATTATTGAATATAAAATTAGCGATTCTCAACCAAAAATTTGAAAAAGAAAATCATAAAAGGATATGGTCGCATCTAGGACTTGAAACCTTGACCTACGCGTTGCCGGGGCGAGCTCTACCAACTGAGCTAAACCGACCCTATTTCCTTCGGTCATATTAAACTGCATCATACTTCGAATAAAAACTACCAACATTATCTTCATTTTTTAACGCATATTTTATTGGCTGTTATCTTTATGTATTATCACTAGATCCATCTCGAATTAAATGTAATCTAGATAGTGTTTTGTATAAAAATATCCTAATTTTATTTTACTGTGTGACATCTATTGACTTTTCTCCATTTGATTTTTTTTGTGTAATAATTTGATGAGTAAAACCTCTAACCATAATATATAATTATTGAAGATAATAAATAAATGATAAAGGAGAATAAATGAAGCAAATGTGAAAGGTATGAGAAGCGGGGACGTCCGAGGAAAATCGTGCACGATCAAGTGAACCAGATACTTGAGTAAAAAAGTAAACAAAAAACAGAAGAGTATTTGTGAGACGACGTTCGAATGTGTAAGCCAAGGCTGAGTTGATTGGCGGTCCTTCCTCTCTGTCTACCCCTGAGCGGAAACGGCGTGATAGTTAGTAAGTTAATTAGTAATCTGAGTTCTTCACATTTATCTTATAACGCGTGTTAACATGAACACTTACCCCATAACTTCACGGTTCTAATATGTGAGATAATGTCACGGTATCGGCTAATAAAAGATACCTGGGCCGCATGGGTAGAAGTCTTTTAATTTGTATTTTTGCTTTGTGTTATAAATAATTAAAATTAATCGCCTGATTCCAGCGTGTCTGATAGTGTCAAAAGGAGAAACTTTAATCAAGTCTCCTGTAGAAAGAACGAAATGATCCGATTCGTTACGGTAAATGCTCCCGTGAACGAGATACGTAGGTACTACAGTACTGAGGCGCTTCCGCGTTTACGGGATGAACTACCCGAGTTGCACCACCCGAAATATTTCGTCAAGTAACCTGGCGCCTACACAAAAAGCTAGACACTAGAGAACGAGGGACGCATTACATCGTAATGATTAGAGGATTTTTTGATTCAGGGATTCTTTTATAATTACGTATTTTGCATCCGCTGTATCGTTTCGGTTCCTGCTTGAGATGCATCCCCAAGAGTACTTTTTGTACCTCGCCGGGTTTTTCATTATCATTCTCAATGCGAGCAGTGATAAAATTGCTTTATTTTTGTTGTAAGAAAAAGTGTTAAGGATTCGCAAAGGAAATAATGAACTAAAAGTAAATGGGTTTCTTTTGGCTGCGCGAGGGGTACAAAGAAGCAAATTGAAATGAGTTTGCAGCCGCAGATAGAAAAATAGGATTTTATCTCTGGAGTTAACGGCGTAGTGAAGGCCCCATTAAAATCTTTTTTTCTAACGACTTTGATGTAAACTTGTCGTGTCGTACTAAAAACCTTCTCTTGAGCCTCTTGGAATGGTGTGCTGGTGGAGGCGAAGAAGTGGACGTGAAGTGGCTTTGAAGAGAACCAAGATGTAGAAGGGTACAACAAAAAAAGCTGATTGTTATTTAAGATTGTCAAAACAACTATAGTATTTTTATTACAAATTAAAGAGGTCCTGAAGAAAATAATTTACCTTAAGGCCCATGTCAACTTTAGGGATGGTCTTTTTACATTAATTGTACACAGCAGGCTTTAAGGAAAACAATTTCTCTCTGGGCCTGTATTGTATTTGAGGATGCTGTGTGGAGGGTCTTTTTAAGAAAAGAAAGTCCTGGGAACAAAAAAGGTATGAGGCTTGGGTAGGAATCTAGGAATCAGTGAGTCCAGGAGCGACGGACGAATTATCTATCCCTCCCGCTGCGGCGCAAAGCGATGGGTCAAGAAAGACCAGTTGGATAGGTCAAATGGTCTCCCCAAACCAGCCTCTCCCTATCCTATACGCCACGCAGACGGTGGGAAGAGGCATCCTGACCACACCTCAGCCGATGAAACCGGGCACCCCTGCTAAATCACCAAAAGTAGCGAACCACTTCTTCCTCGAGGAACTGCCGCGCTGTTAATCTTAAGAACGAGTCGTAGAAACTACCCATTGTCATCTTGAAAATGTCAACTGGGCGCACGTTTGGCGTATTTTTACGACTATGCACCGGTGCCGAAGGACAATCTTCCATCATGATATAATAATATACAAGGACAGCATACCTACCCGACGCCTGTGCTCTAAAGATTGCAATTCGTTTGTTAATATAGGGGAATCTATCAAACCGACCGGTATTCGTTATTTTAGTATAATTTTAATTAGACAAATACTTTGAAACATAAAAAATAAGAATAAAATTACATTTGATAAAAGCTATGCAACAATTCATACAAAAACACAAGAAACAAAAACATAAAACTACAGCTATTTGTAGGTTTACATGATGTGTTTAGGAGTATTGTTGAAATAAATGTTTTAAATGATCCACAAAACTTGCAAAGTTGGTATTGAATATGTCAACATCACCCAAGTAATGATTTCCCATGGTGTGAAGTCGTTGTATCGGAGAGTGGGCAATGTAGTTACGCTTATGTGTGCTGCTGTAGAATATTGTATTTTGTCGTGTTGTTACTGTGGGTGTATGTATGTTTATAAGTTGCAGGAGTTCACAACAGTCGAATTTAGAGTTAAGTATTTTGAATAAGAACGTTAAATCGTTTATTTTACGTCTATCTTCTAATGTATGTATTTTTAGAGTATTTAATAAGAAATTGTATTTTAAGTCTTCGACAGGGATATTTAATTTAAAATTTATAAAACGTAGAAATTTTTTTTGTATTCGCTCAATGTTGTTAATATGAATTTTGTAAGATGGAGACCAAACTACTGAGTTATATTCAATTAGACTTCTTACTAGAGATACGTATAATAGTTTAATGGCTTGTAAAGAATTAAAGTTTTTAGTTGTTCTTAATACGAAGCCGTTATGTATGATATTTGGCTTCATTATCTAAAGAAATCGTGCAATAATCCATCTGAAATGTATTTTGGAAAGGTTGTCAATCACATAAAATTAACTTCGAAATAAATATATGGTTTATCCTTCCTTATCATTCGTTAGGAAATGTCACTAATATAAAAGCAGTAACTGTAAAAAAGGGTTATATTTTGTTGAAATACAGTAATTATTTATTTAATAAAATTATATTATACAATTATACCTACTTCATGACCTTCTTTTTTATTGTATATTGAGTTAATTCATAAAACATTTAAGTACATAAACTTATATTTACATTTCTTTATTTATAAAATTATATTTTGGCAGCAAACATAACAATTGTTTTAAATACATTCATTCTCAGACTTTCAGGCATTTCATCATACATCTTTAAGCAATTCTGTTTCTTCTCAAATGTGGCAATCTAATTCTATTAACATTTCTGATTTCATAATTATGAATATTTTTATTAAACACTACTTCATACTTTTACATTTAGGCATTTGATTATTAATTTTAAGTATAAAAATTAAGACATATAGCAGTCTCTTTTTTATTGGAATCCAATTCATCGCTTCTCTCTTTTGATTAACCTTTTCATATTTGCCTCTCCTTAATATACTTATACCAATAACTTCCAGCTTGTTCAGGTTTCCTTCGTGGGCTAAATATAACTTTGTGAGCAATATATTTTTAAATCGTAAAAATTTTGAATACAAACATTAAAAAAAGGTTCCCTTGACGTGTTTTTGTAACTAAAATTACTGATTACGAAAACATATAAAAATCAATTATTATTTTAGACAAATATATTGTAAACGTTAACATTACCTCATTTTTTGTCGTTTCACATAAAAATAATGAATGAAAATTTCTAAAAGTCTCGGAAGTTTTTTTCAAGTTTATCAAGTAGTTTTCATTTTTTGATAGCTTCTTCAGCACATATTCAAAATTTTGCAGTGAAATTTAGTTTTGAATCCAATATTAGGTAGATATTTAAATATTTTATTACATAGAAATTTGATTTAATTTAATTTTTCTATTTTTTAATCATTGCTTGTTACATTTAATCGTACTTTATGCGTTTTATTGCTTATTTCCATATTTTTTTATTTTGTTTGCATTTAGTTTCAACTTATTTATTTACAGCCATTTAGCTTTATTTTATAGGTATTCAATTATTTTATTTATTGCGTGAATGTACTCTTCACAAAAAACATAGTTTCTACCCTTGCTTATAGTTTTTTTTTAAATGCTTATTTTTCTGTTGATTTATGTAAGACACACCTACCCGCGATACAAATAACCTGAATATTTGATAATCTCCTACTACCCTCACAGAAAACGGAAAATATTGCTTGTAATATGACTTAGCCAGCCGAGCATATTAATTCACGTCACCTGATTGGGAACCAGACGCGAAGCCAACTCAGCTACTGATCGGTCATATTCTTACATGTGTCTTATTTTTTAGTACACTTTGTACCCTTATGAAGGAATCTGTTATTCTGAAACATGTAGATTAATTTTATCAAAACAGTGGTTTAATCAAAGAAGATTATTCTACTTTCTAATGTGTGAGCTACAATTTTGTTGTTATCCATTATAAATAAACGAAACAATTGTACTTCGTTTAACCACTACATTTTTTCATACCAAAGCCAACCTCCTTTCCTCTGAGAAAAATATATACCAATATATATTATTGAGTGTTGTAGTGGGGGTGGAGGCGTGACTGGCGATTAGTGAAGATATGGCAATTTGTTTTACCATAGAAATATATTTTATTATTTTATCAATAAACAAATAATATTATTTTACAGACAGATATTTTACATATTAAATGCTCATATTCACTGCCCGTTCTATCTTCTCCCACCACCGCGGTGGTTCGGTGGAACGGTTTTTCCGAAACCGGTTGACTTTAATGTAAAAATTATAGTAGTTAAAAAAATTTATATTATTTCATGAATTTAAATTATTTTTTATAAATACTAACATTTATTGGTAAGGAAAAAGGCTCAAAAATTCAAAGTTTCTATACAGTGTTGCAATTTGGTCAGGATTTTTTTACAAGCGATTTTTACTAAAGCGAAAAAATTGGCTAATTGGTTAAATAAATCACCTCAAAGTTAAAATTAAAGCTAATTTGAACGATTATTTTAAAGTTTTTTTTATTATTCTAAGATTAATGAATAAAATGAAAAGTCTTATGACCATTTTAATTTGGTAACCAACATCCAAATCCTTAACTGATATAGATAATCCATCATAATGAATTCGAATTATGGAAATATACGAGATAAATCTTGATTATTCCTTTGTAATGAAATGTCCAATATGATGCCACCGAGCAGAAGCTTTTTACCCACAATTAATTGGCGCGGCCGCGGGCTTAATTGAGATTAATCGTTAAACTTTCCACAAACTTTAGATAAATGTATTAGTTACTAAGGGGAATCGGAAATCCTGGCTAATCCTTTGATTGTACAAATGGATATTTTGATGCAGATTAACGACTAAAGTGGCTTAACCAGATACCTCAATTTTTTTGATCAATAGATATAATATTGATTCTTATAAGTTTTACATGTCATTACACAAAGTATTCATTTTAGCTTAAATAAACACATTCCGAGAAGTACACTATTATTGATAAGGCATCATTCATTCAAAAACTTATTATTTAAAATTCAACACGACGGTCAAATAATTTATGAAAAATGCCTAAATAGTATGAAACAAAGTCACCATTCTAGTAGGTCTGTTTGTGCGCTTAGATCTTCTAAACTATGGATTATGATGATTTATACATGGATGTTATTTAACGCCAGGTACACGTCACCTAGTAATTTATATTAGGGGAGAGTATGGTATATCGTACCGGTCGGTAAATCGTACCACCTCGATATTTTTGCTACGGGTCAATATTTTTTAACCCTGATAATATTCTGCCAACCGTTAGAAGCGTCATAGCTGTCCGGCCATTTTTATTTAGTTGGATCGTGCGTGCGCTGGTAGTGGAGTATTTTGGTTTTTTCACAATTTTTATCTGATTTTTTCAGCTCCTGCGTAAGTTATTTTCTAGTTTTAAATTAAAGAGTTCAGTTCAACAAACACCAGAGATCTCGTCGGAGCCTTTGTTGCGACCACCACCACCAGTGATTTCGTCAGAGTCTTCCTTTTCACCACCAGATGCAGTTCAGAAAATTGAATTGGGGCAAACGAATTCAAACGCGTCGACATCTTTTCAACTATCAATTCTTGAGATTTCTCCAATACCAAAGAACAAAGGAAAAAAGAACACGCGCACGGCACAAAAGGCAGCTGAAATAACAGCAAGTCCGTATAAACAAGGACTAGAAATTGCTGCTGGTAGATGCTCATCTGTCAAAATGCCCAAATTAAAAATTGAAAAAAAGAAAAATAAGATTATTAAAACTGATAAAAAGCCCATTAAGAGTAGTGATAACCACAGAAGTAGTGATAGTGAAGGTGCTGACAGTTTTGTCGTTTTGAATGATTCGGATACGGATATTGATGATGACGATAAAGAAAACGTATGCCACCTATGCTTTGGCAATTATTTTGAAAAGGCAGGACCCATGAAGACTGGATCCGGTGCGTTCGTTGCCATAAATGGGTGCATTAAGCTTGCACCAGTAACCCAGACATTTGCGACACATGCATGCCTAAAAAATGTCCATGTTTTCTTCGATATAAATTGGAATAATGGTCTAGGTACGATATACAATACCGGTGGTGGTACAATTAACCGTACCGGTTCGTTAAATCGTACCGAAAACCATTTTTTTATAAAACGTTTAATTTGAAAACATTCTAGATGCCTGTAAAATATGATTTAAATAAATATCGTACCCAATAAAATAAGTATTTATTTGAACCTGACTCCAATTCTCTAACCCATTTCGGTCATACAGTATTGAGAGTTAAGTGCGAAGTGGAACGATATACCATACTCTCCTCTATTTATTCATGTACGCCCTAGTGACGGCCTCCGTGGTCGAGAGGTAACGCGCTCGACTAGCAATCCGAAGATCGCGGTTCAAATCCCGACGTGCGCAAGTATTTTTTTTTTGTCATTTTTACAATTTATTAATTTAACATAATATATTATAATTATGGTATACTTGCGATGCGCTCCAGAGTGGAAGATATTATCTGGATCGCCCTGGTGAAAGACCACTATTCAGAATTGAAAAGTTACTTGAAATGGCTTAAGCCGTGTTTGGTGACCAGATCTGAATATCCAGGTACTCTCCAGCATTCCTCTTTCACATCTCTTTCCCCTACCCACTACCTTCTGCCTCACAACATACCCAAATCGGGGATGCTATAGTCTCACTGGCTGCACACGATTGGGAGCAGTTGGGACTCTTGTGCGGTATTCACAAATAAGTGTAAGTGATACAGTTGTGTTAACTATTTGTTGTACATTTAGTTAGAGCAGTGGTCGGCAAACTGCGGCTCCGGAGCTGCATGCGGCTCTTCGGCTCATTGAGTGCGGCTCTGGCACAAATGCTAAGGTCGCTCTGCTGTTTTTAAACTCCTGAAATAATTCCTCTATTGACCTTTTCAAAACAACAATTTTAAATATGAGGGAAGCATTTCTCAGCAGGTTTTAGGAGTTTAAAAACAGCAGAGCGACCTTAGAATTCATCAAAAATCCTCTTGTTGACATTGGTAACTTTGAAATACAATTGCAGGATTTAAAAAACCAAGGAAATATGGAGCTCTAAATTTCAACGTCTTTGTATTGTTTTGGAAATATTGGAGAAAAACAAATGTAATCTTAGTTCACAACACATGTGGTCTGATTTGAAAGACCTGGAGAAAGAATCATTTTCAACGTTTGAAATAGTATTCCTGACTCTTACGATCAGCTGAAAAAACTCGCGTTTGCTGTTCTTTCCCTTTTTGATTCTACATATTCATGCGAACAATCTTTTTCAAGCATCTACTTTATCAAGAGTAAACTGAAAAGTCATCTTATGAGAACCTACAATCATGCTTAAAATTAAAAACAACAACGTACAAACCTAACTTACTGAAACTTTCCAAGAAGATGCAAGGACATTGTTCGCATTAAGTGTTTGTCAGTCATTGTCATGATTTAAGTTTATGGATACCTTAATTTCATATTATTGTCTATCAACGAATAAATCTTTATTAAGTGTGAAATCAAGTTTTATTCAGTGTACCCGTAATTTAATGAAGGTCTAAAATTATAATAAAGGTTTACTGAATTAAAAAAAAGATTTGGCTTATAGAATTTTTTTGAATCGTTGTTCTGAACATATTTGGCTCTTTAGCCAATAAGTTTGCCGACCACTGAGTTAGAGCAACAATTGTAAAGCAAGTACATAGGATTGATTTATGATAATGATAATAATGTGCTTATTCCGGAATGTGTGGAAGTTTCTGCAATCCCATACATCGCAAAAATATCTCTATTATACTAAAATAAGGCGCTATCCGCGTTTGTCTGTTTGTGTGATTAGTTCTTAGTTACGCAATGAATTTTACAGGGTTTTCACTGTCATTTAGAGACTTTCTTTCGAAAGGTTTATATATTTATAATGCATGCATATTTTTATTTTTTATATTGGCACAATATTTTACATTTCTTACTACTATTTAGTAATGTTGGCCTGACTGGGTGGCTTACCCGTGCTGAGGCCTGCATTTTATAGCACAAAAAATATTCATAATACATTTATAGAAAATATAGATAATGTTGATTAAGAAAAAAAAACATAAAAATAAGATAAATATATTACATTAATAAAAAGAATAGAAAATAGGGTACACGTCAGCTGATGTACAGTAACTAGCTGACGTATACCAGGCCTTACTCGACTTTTTTCTAGTTTCTGAATATATATATACACCTTCCTCTAAATGATTCGATTCTCCAAATGACAGTGAAAATTCTATCAAAATCCATTGTGAAGTTTAGAAAAACTAAACGCACAAACAAACGGTCGCTGATAGCGACTTTATTTTATACTATTTAGAGATAATATCCCATCCAATAATACGCGTACCATTAAAAAGTAAGAATGTACAAACAAGGAAATAACATTTATTTTTTCTTATTTAGGTAGGACAAAAAAAAGCGTATTAGATTGACGAGGACAACAACTTTCTCCAGTGAGCTACGATGTTTGAATCTGGACTTCCATGACAAGGACATTTTTGGAGCTGTTTGTCTTCTTCTCTAAACCTGCTACCCGAGCTCTTATGACGGCCCCAAAACTTGAGTGTGTTGAAAGCACTGCAGTATCTGGGAAAGCCAAACATCATGAGGTAGGCATTGTTATACTGCACGCTTAGCCTTTCCATGGCGCTGCTCTTCTTAAAGTTGCCCCCAAGCTTGCGCGTTTTAAATAAGTAACGTTACAAAACATAACGCATTCGATAATATAGAAAACTAACTTCTTTAAAATGAGAAATAAGTATGGCAAATTAAATTAAATAGTTTGCAGTGTTAAATATAAAATATATTTTTAAATGAGATATATATAGAAAAATGACAAAATAAAGAAACGTAAAAAATGTATGTTTAGTACAGAGTGGTAAACTTGCACTTATAAATGTGTAAGCATAGATAACCATAACAAATAAAAAGAAAGAAAAGGTAAAGAATGACATCTACAAGGAATTCAAAAAGACATCACTTTACATAATACAAACCTGATTTTTAAAAAAAAATTCAAAGATAATGTAAAAATTTGGATCTAAAATAAGAATAGGGCCTTCACCGGTGCATTCACCCAAAGTCGCAGTTATTGAAGTCACCACATTATTGAGCGAATACATCTTAATACAAGTATAGGTATGTTAAAAGGTATTAGGAACTAACACGAAAAATTCTGCCTCAACACAGGCTAGCCTAGTGAGGCGGTATTTGAGAAACCTCAACTGTACTTTTATTTTCTTTTTACCTTCACAATATTATGTTTGCATTTTTCTGTTAATTTTATAACCTTAAATATAAAAGTTACAAATCAATGTATACCATAATATGTAATGTGTAAACTTTCGTAAATAAAGATATTATTATTATTATAATTCTGTCAAATATTTTTTCGATACGAATCCGGATATCGCAGGTTGTAATCCCGGCGTGAGCAAGTAAATTTTATGTGATTCATTTTTTTCCCAATTATTTAATTCTGTGGCATCATTTTAATTTAAATAAATTTAATAACTTTCTAAACACCGCTGTTTAGTAAAAAAAGTATCGACATTTTTCAAAACCAATGGTTTATAATAAATTAATTTATATCACAATTATTAATTCATTTGAAATATTAGTGACACATTTGCGACACCTTTCAGAGTTGTAGACACTTTCATTATCACCCTGGTGAAAGACAAGCATTCAGAAACGAAACGTTGCTTTGAATGGCTTTAGCCGTATTTGGTGATCAGATCTGAATAGCCAGGTACTTCCCCACGTTCTTCTTCCCCTCCCCACTACCTTCAGCTCAATAGTTGGGGATGCCATAGCCTCACAGGCTCAGATGGTTGGGAGCAGTCGGGACTGGTGTGCGGTACTATAATAAAATATCTTAAATGCATTCTGCAGTCGTGGTGCAATGTTATCAAAACATCTTACTGCCGTAAGATTGTTAAATACGTAACTCATTACGTGGACACTTTTCAGGAAACGTATTTATGAATAATGAACACCATTAAGATAAGGTTTTTACTGCTGGGACCATTATTCTAACTAATGCGACTACAGATAAAATATACAACGATGACGCAAGTCTGTTCCTGGGCAGGACCTTCTCAGTATAAATACTTCAATAATATTCGTCGTTTTCTTGTCAATGCATGTCAATATGACAGAGGATTGACTACATCTTGATGACCTTGATGTTATCTTTTAATATCGATTAAATCCATCAATCACTGTTTAATAAAAATTCTCTGGTGTCAGGGCAATTACTATTGACATTTTGCGATTTGAAACACCGGTGCCAATAAAATTTGGAGCCCATATAATATGGAATTTAATATTATTACGAATAATTTTAATATTTACGAAAAGGATTACAATTTTTTTTTTTTTTTTTATTTTTTTTTTTTTTTTTTTTTATTTAGGAGAAAAAACAGATACAGATATCAATTGACAAGAATATACAAAACATCAACTAGAGAATTTACCTGCATCCAAACTATTTCTCACGAATTAACTTAAACAGCAGTTAAAAACATTTACAAATATTTTGACTTATAAATAGGGGAAAAATATATACATAAGAATATTATTTTACAAATAGAGATATGAAAGAAATGCGCAATATCCTTATAAGAATTTACAAATTATTTTTGAAAAAATTTAGAGAGTAAAACAAAAAAAAAAATATATATATATATATATATATATAAATAGATAAACAATGTTAAACAGAAATTAAAAAATATATACATATTTAAACAAGTATGTCTAAGTTTTTTACTGTGAACTTTGTAGGAAAACAGTCTTCATTTTTCTACTAAAAGTAGTGCGTGTATCAAAGAATAAGTCAGAGTCCTTGAGGTTTTGGTTCTGATTAAGTGATTCGCACATTCTTCTGATTGGATCCCTGACACCAGCATTTGTACGCGTCCTGCTAATGTGGAATAAGTCGTTAAGCCTTGTTACTCTGGGTGGTACTTTGAAGTTTATTAATTTCAGTAAGTCGGGACAGTCAATAACGTTGTTACAGATTTTATACAGAGTCATGAGATCAAGGTATGTTCGCCGGTTAGATAGAGTGGAGACTTTATAACTCGAGAGCATATTTATGTACCCGCGTTTGGGTGCGCTCATTCTGTAATTGAGGCAACGCAGAAATTTCTTTTGAATACTTTCAATATTTTCTTTATAGATATCGTAAAGTGGATTCCATATGGAGGTGCAGTATTCAAGTTGAGAACGGACCAGAGTGTGGTAAAGAAGAAGATATGTTTCAGGTTTTCGAAATTCACGGCTGTTTCTGATGACAAATCCTAGCATGCTGTAAGCTTTATTCACAATATTATCAATGTGCGCATCGAAGTGGAGTTTGGAATCAAAAAGAACGCCTAGATCTCTTATACAGTAAACGCGCTCGAGTAAATAATTACCAATACAATAATTGTGTTTGATAGCGTTGTGGTTTTTAGTAAAACTTATTTGTTTACATTTATTGTAGCTTAGGTAAATTTTGTTTTCATTGCAAAACGTTTCGAACCTTACTAAGTCGCTTTGTATGAGCAGACAATCGTTTAGATTCCGAACAATGGCAAATATTTTTATGTCATCAGCGTACAAAAGATATAAACAATGCACGAAACATTTAGTAACAGTGTTAATAAAAAGAATAAACAACAGCGGACCCAGGATTGACCCCTGAGGCACGCCAGAAGTAACTGGTTCCCATGTAGAAGTGTGTCCTCGTAATGATACGGCTTGTTGTCTTTTTGTTAAATATGAGATAAACCAACGTAATAAATTTCCTCTAATTCCGTTGTACATAATTTTTTTGATAAGAATAAGGTGGTCAACCTTGTCAAAAGCTTATTTGAAATCGCAATATATTGCATCTACCTGGTGGCCTCGATCCATACTAGTAAATAAGAAATTTGAGTAAATAAGTAAATTACTCATGGTAGATTTGCCTTTTACAAACCCGTGTTGTTGTTCAGTAATTTTGGCAGCAAGCTGGGGATATATATTGTTATGGACAAGTCTTTCCAATAGTTTAGGGATCGCCGAGAGAATGGATATTGGTCTATAGTTTTCCACTCTTTGACGCGAGTCACCCTTGTGGACCGGTATAATATATGCCAACTTCCACCTATCAGGGAAAACTCCATCACTCAGGCATTTATTAAATATTATTGTAAGCGGCACACACAGTGACGACGCAGCAGATCTAAGGAAAAACGCCGGTATTCCATCGTGACCCGCACCCTTGTTTATGTCCATCGATTTTAAACTCGAGTGCACTTCTTTTTCCGTTAGTTTAATTGTGTGAATGTGCGCAAGTCCAGAGTCCTGAACTTCCTCAAGTTGGTCAATGTTAATAATTGGGTCATTGATAGAGGAAGGTTCAAATGTTGACTTAAAGAATTCAGAGAACATATCACAAATTTCCTGGGCATCGTCAGATTTGCGCCCTTCGAAGGACATTACAGCAGGGTATCCATCAGACGATTTTAATGAGGATATGTATGACCAAAAGCTTTTGATGTTATTTTGAAATGAACTTTCGATGTTGTCAAAAAATAACCTTCGGGTTTCATAAGTCAATTTTTTGTATGTAGCACGTAAGAAGGAAAATTCACGATAATCAGAAAGACCTTTATATGTCTTCCATTTGAGCCAGACTTTATCTTTTTTCCTTGATAACCTAATAAGTTCTGGAGTAAACCATATGGGGAATTTGTCATTTCGTCGTGCCAATACTGGAATAAGCTTATCAATTACATTGTTTATTTTTAAATAGAATCGATCTACTGCTTTTTCGGCTGATAAATTTGCGATTTCAGATAACCAATCAATACAATTAATGTCCTCATTAATCTGAGCATAATTAGCTTTCCTGAAATTGCGCCTACGCTGTATTTTGTTTTTGATTTTTGGTTGAATTACGAAGGATATATCAAATTCAAGGGCTGGGTGGTGTCTATCCTCTGAGATGAGAGGGTTGTTGCTACGTGTAACATTTGTTTCACGACTGTAGAATACGAGGTCTAAGTATTTTTCATTTTTTTTTTTATTATGTAAATACTGTCCCACCCGCTCCTAACCGTCTGGACAAAGTGAGACTATGTCATCTACAATGGGGGTACGTTGTAATCTGAAGGGAAGGAATGATATGGGGTAGAGCACGGTAGGTACTTGGCAATTCAGATCTAGTCACCAAACACGGCTAAAACCATTTCAAGCAATGTTCCAATACTTAATAGTGGTCTTACACACGGTCAATAATGAACGTATCTTCCACTATGTAACCTACCACAAATATAAGTTAAATTATATAACGCGTATTAATAAAATAAAATTTACTTGCGCACGCCGGGATTTCAACCCGCAACCTCCGAATTACTAGTCGACAGCCTTACCCCTCGACCACGGAGGCCGCCAAAATACTTACCGAGTTCAACATAATTCTTTATTCTAGACCTAAAATTAAATAAATTTATTTTAATAAAACTCTGTGGTGTGTAATTTTATTTATGCCTTAAAACATTCGCAGAGATTTTTCGTAAAGTTGTTTGTACTGTATTGTAGGATAACCTGCCCCTTTAAGCCATGAATCTTTCATGTTTAATCGGTAGAGACGTTTGGCCACCATAGCATCGCGGTAAAACAATGAATTGTTGTCTCCTCCCCTCACTCCTTCCTCCCCTGCACCCTCCCTACCCACCAACCACCACCCCAACCAACCCTCATCAAACAGACCACAAAAATATATCGGAGAGATTAAAAAAACCGTGAAGGAAAACTAATTTTCAATAAAGCAGCTTTTTCCTTGCACGTTCAAAGTACCCCAGTAGGTTAAATGTTACCATTACGGTTATTTACGCTCCAAGATTACTTACCTTCTCATAATTGATTCAGGAAAAAAATTTAATAAGCATTTTTTACCCCTGAATGGGAGTTTGCCTATTTGGTTCCAACTGCAATTATTCGGCCCGCTTTTTGCATCCGACTTACGCTGAATTGCTCCCAACAATTTAAAGCAAATTTATGAAAGCTTTTGTTAAACGAGCTTTTTTATAATCTCATCTGACATTATATACCAATTTAAAAATACAGATTAGCCTTCTTTCTAGAAACAGAAATGCAATGAATTTTAAAATTTTCTTATTTCCTTTTGCAAAAAAAAATCTCCTCTCTGAGTAAATTGGATTCATCTTTTTTCAGAACAATACATATATATTTTTACACACACAATAATTGTTGAGCGGGGAAACACCACAAAAAATATACACCACCTTCTTAGTTCCAGTATATAAATATATATATATAAAAAGTCTAGTTGGCAAAATAAAATATCGACTATCAATTATGCGCAAGTAAATTTTTCACAATTCATTAATTAAAAATAACATATAGTGTACTTGCGGCATGTTCCAGGGTGGAATATAGTCTCAGTATCGCCCTGGTGTAAAACCACCATTCAGAATTGAAACGTTCCTTGAAATAGCTTTAGCCGTGTTTGGAGACTAGATATGAATAACCAAATATTCACATTCCTCTCCCCCATCTTCTTCCCCTACCCAATACCTTAAGCATCACAATATACCCGAATCGGGGATGCCATAGTCTTACTGGCTGAAGACAATTGGGAGCAATTGGGACTCTTGTGCAGCATTCACCAAAAAGCGCAAGTGATAAAGTTGATTTTACCATTTGTTGTATATACACTATATACAGTTGTAGTAACAATGGTAAAGCAAGTAAATAAGATTGATTTATGAAAATAATAATAATTTGCTTATTCCGGAATGTGTGGAAGTTTGTACAATCCCATAAATCCCATAACATCTCTATTATACTAAAAGAAAGTCGCTATCCGCGTTTGTCTTTTTGTGTGCTTATTTCTTATAAACCATGCAATGGATTTTGATAGGTTTTTAACTATCGTTTTGAGAATTTCTTCCCTAGGATTTATATAATATATAAACCCTATGTATAATGCATGCAATATTATATTAATGGAAGTCAAGTAATGCCGAGTATACTTCAGCTAGTATACAATAACAAGACTAAATATACATTCCTCTCCCCCATCTCTTTCCCCTACCCAATACCTCCAGCCTCACAACATACCCCAATTGGGGATGCCATAGTCTCACTAGCTCCGGTTGGGAGAGATTGCGACTCCTGTGCGGTATTCACATAAAAAAGGTAATACTAATGAATTTAAGCGAAGCATGAACCAGAACAAGACACAGAAAAATAAAAAAGGTAACGGTCTCAACTGGAAAACGAATTCGCGATCTGTATTTTACCGGGACAACGCATCTAACCACTCAGCCATTGGGACCTAATTAATATACGCCATTTTTGTAAAAAAAAAATCAGAATTTACAATACCATTTTAGAATGATTACAAAGTTCTAAAGACTTATTAACTAAATAATGTCTCGGATAACATATCTGATTTCCATTTATATGGGATACCATATAAAAATGAATATTCAATAAGGGTTTTTTTTTTATTCTCCAACAATCTCTAACAAATTATTTTCTTTTATTTCGCCGATAAATTGTTTAATTAAAAATCTGTTTTCTGTGATTACATTTTATCAAATAAACCATAAAACATTTCCGCTCGAGTCTGTCCCATAATTCGATTTACTTTGTGTGTTATCTTTTGTGTTCAAACAAACGATATATTTTCTTTGGATAGCAGCTGTTGTGTACCACATAATTCAATCGCAGCGTTGGTATTAATTAATATTTAGCAAAATCACAGATTTTTTTTCTTGTTTGAATACAGAATATTTACAATTATTTATTTAACAATTACTGAAAACCATTTATTGGATAGAAAATATCTCTGCCCTAAGTGCCGGGGTTGATGGGGTGAGGTTTGTCCGGGTTTTGACAGATACATCTGCCCACCAACTGCGTGGTAGGCCGGATTGGGTAAGTCTAGTTGAAGGAGACCTTTTGACCTCTCCAACAGGACTCTCAGTGGGAGGGATGGATTCATGCATCCGTCACTCCTGGACACACTGAATTCCAGAATCCTTCCCAACCCTCGTACCTTTTTTCCTTCACAGAACTTCTTCCTCTTCCTTTCCTGAAAAGACCCTCCGCACAGCATCCCAAAAAGATGAAAAAGGCCCTGAGAGGAAATATTTTTCTCGGGGCCTCCTGTGTGGAGCTTATGTAAAAATAAATTTAAAAAACCTTATGTGGTCGCAAATTTTTTGCGAATTAGTTTGTGGTGAGAATTGGAAAGAGAGTCTGACTAACTACTGATTTTCGGAAGCACTTGCAAATCTATATTCAGTTTTATTTACTTAGTTTTATTAACTTAACGTGATCACTGCCTAGGTTTTTTTAATAGAGTGACGATGATATCAATAAATTGTTGCAATTGTCGTTGATGTAGGTATTCCAAACTGTCAGACAGGAACAGTTAATTGGGTAACAGGTTGAATGAGGGAATGTAGGAACATATGTTGGAGGGTGAAGCATGCAAATCAACACAATTCAATATGTGCGTACATTAAATCTTATTTTTCAACCTCCAAAAATTAGATAGCTATTGTAAATACTGAGATTAACTTTGTATGCTTAGGTACATAATATACGGTACAAAATAAGTATACTCATCTATTTAAATATTGATCTCAAGTTAGCAAAAAATTGTTTGCGTAGCGCAGCAAAAAATATCGAATTGATAGTCTAATACAAAAAATGTACCCTTTTTCAGCTTAGTACTTAGGGTTTTCATCACACTACAATATAATTTCCACACAGAGCTACGGAGCTTTAAAATTTGCAAGTATTATTATTTTATTTTGATTATTATTTTATTGTATATATACTATGAAATACACTTTTCTGTGGTATGCGTTGGTTATTCTTGCGTGAAATCTCCTTCAATGAAGTACCAATAATCGAATAATTTTTTTATATAAATTAATCAATTAATATTTCTTCATATATGTATTACTATTGCTTACATTTTTTTACAAAAAACTATAATTATGTTAAAAAGAAAATTGATATTATTTTTTTTTAAATAATTTTAAAAATATATATTAGGAAAATGTTAACTAAATACTTTCTGCTAAGCAAACCTTGCAATAATCATAACATCTCTTGATTCTTCACGGATTTGCGCTAGTAAACAATATAATTTCGGTTGTTTGTACGTAATATTTCGGAGGTGCAAATCTAAAATCATAACATTCTTAAATGATTTAAAATACACAAATGCTATATTTTTGGTACATAGGTAATAATAAATTTAAGCCGCCAGTATTAAAATAGTTGGTGATGTAGATAATGCTCAGTATAGTGCGCACTAATGAAACTACTTCAAATAAGTGAAGATGTTGCAAAAAATCATAACCTTGTACATCCAAATCAATCTTCATGTTTTTCAAATGTAAAAACGAAAACATGCTAACACCTTCATTATGGCTAGACGAAAGGAAAATGGATGTTAGTCATAGCGTCAAATACCTGGGACATATCATCACAGACTACCTGAAAGACATCGAGGATATGGAAAGGCAAATAAGAGCGGTATCCGTTAGAGCAGGTATGTTGTCAAGGCGTTTTCACTTTTGCAGTACAAACGTGAAAAAGATACTATTCAACGCATTCTTCACTGTACACATGAAAACTGTGAGAGGATTACACTGCATCTCAATGGCATAAGCTAAAAGTTCTTACAATAATGCCGACTTCTCCGCCTACCGACATACTGCAGCGCTACGGAAATATTCCTGGAGGGACGAATGCACTCTTTTAGAGCGCTTCTCCGCCACCACATGGGAAGCTTATGGCGCAGACTACGCCAGTCAAATAACACAATCATCACTGCCATGGTTGCCTGGATGTAGTCCCCCTGATGGCTCTCTGGAGACGGAAGATATTAAAATATTCTCCACAAACGGCTGCTTACACACAATTTTGTGTTAATCTTTTTTTCACTTAAATTCTGCATTTTTTTATCATTATGTATTATTATTCTAATTATTTTATATGGAATTTATTGCATTGCACTATCTCTGAATACATTCTGGGATAAATTATTCTTATTATTATTGTTACAGTTAACTAATATGCAGTTGATCGAGGTTCGATTGTTTTCCGTTTTTTATTCACTTTTTTAACGGTTCCCGATTTTCTCACGGGTTTACTCTATTATCTATGATATGATGATTATTGGAAACTTTTCAAATTTACGAAAATTGAATAGGGTTCAAATCTACTGAGACATTTTTTTCCTATTTAATTACAGTGTAATATAATATCAAGGAAACTAAAACTGGTATATCTATCTACATACTTTTATGATTACGAGTGAAGGTGGAAACACATTATTAAAACCCGACGCGACCCGATGAAACGCGATGCGTGTTGAGTCGAATCAAATGTATTGTTTTCTTATGACTAGAATCACACTATGAACATCCGACGCGACGCCATGTCGGATGTTCATAGTGTGATTCTGGTCATAAGAAAACAATACATTTGATTCGACTCAACACGCATCGCGTTTCATCGGGTCGCGTCGGGTTTTAATAATGTGTTTCCGCCTTGAATCTGGTTACCAACAACAATAATTATTGCTTTCATTTTTGCTTTGGTTAAATAAAGGGAGTCGATATCTAATCGCTGTACTTTCGGGCAGTCTAACGTTACACAATTTGCTCCATAAATAATGTACGAAATTGTCATTTGAATTTTGGTTTGAATTGTATAGAGATACTGTCTAGCGGGAAAAAAATTAACCGCTTACTGTTCGAAATTTAAACACTTTTGGGGGAAAATGGTCGATTTCCATTCAGCAATTATGTAAATACCGCACGAACGACCAAAACGTAACTTCAGGTGGCCAAAAATACGACTTTAGACAGTAGTTAAGCCACTGACGAGATAATTCACCCTAGAATTGCCTTTCATTGAATGGAAACCAATGGCACTACTGATAATCTTCTGATTTTAACTCAATTGCACTTGCCTGACATTGTATATCGCTATCCCAGTTGATTACAATAATGATAACGAAGCACGGTATTTGATATCTTCAGAAAATTTAAGGCCCAATTTGCCGAATTTTTGTTTCACGAAACAAGCCCACATTGTATTTCTTGTGTTTTTCCTTAATCAATGATGAAAACCATTATACAACTATTCGTTTACTTCACAAAAAGTCTTAAAAAAATCTTTTAAGAACTACATAATATTATAATACTATGTAGTTAAACTATGTAGACCCATTCAAAATATCAGGATAACATGACATCAATGGCAGATAATATAATTTTCTTTCAAAATTTTATTTAATCGGTTTGTACTTTGTCTCAAGTCTTACTTCTAAGACATAATTGGTACCATTTTTTTAAAATGACGCTTAATTTCTAAACAAATCCGATTTCATTGAACCAGATTTACAATAACTCTAAATAATAATAAAAATAATAATAATAATAAAAATACTGATCTCTGGTGAGTTGACGTGTTGTTGTTCTTGTATTGTTTTGTATTTATTTTACTTATATAATGCACTTGCATACTGTTGATTGACTAGCTGATCATTTGTGGAAAAGTGAGTGGAAGGGTTTAGTTTTTCCTATGGGGAAGATTTAACCCGGACAACAAAATCGGAAGCATAAGAAAAAAATAATAATAATTATAAAAAATTTTATATTTATGTTGAGGGATCAGTAGGATTTATAGGCCCTGTTAGAAGTTATACCGAGCCGAACCCTCTGATATGAAAATATCTGGAGTCGGTGAATTATTTTCCCATTTGATCTCTGGTGAGTTGACGTGTTGTTCTTGTTTTTTTGTATTTATTTTGCTTATATAATGCACTTACATAATGTTGATTGACTAGATAATCATTTGTGGAAAAGTGTGTGGAAGGGTTTAGTTTTTCCTATGGGGAAGATTTAACCCGGACAACAAAATCGGAAGCATAAAAAATAATAATAATAATAATAAGGTATTTATTCCGGTATGTGGGGAAGTTAGTGCAGTCCCACACATTCCATAGATATACAACAAAATATATAATCAAAAACAAAAATATAGAACAAAAAAACAAAGAAAACAGAATAAATTGAAAATAAAATAGAACAAAATGATAAAATAATAGAATAATAGAAAGTTGAAGACTTTAGGGAGCCGTGACTATATTAGGCGCTAGTATTTTTCTCCAGTGTGCGTCAATGCTGGAGGATGGAGTGAGGCGGGCTTCCATAGTGAGGATATTTCCAGAGCTTCCTATCCTTTCCCTCATTCCTGCCACCCTGGATCTAATAAGGGCTGCATATCCGGGAACTCGCCCCTCGCCCCTGAATGATACTATAACTCTTTGTTTCTTGCGACTAAGGCTTATAACCACTGACTTAACACTAGTGACACAAATGTATTGACATCTGTGGCTTAATTTAGAGACTTACAACTAACATACTTACATTTATACATTTTTGGATTTTTCCCCTGTTGTCGGTGACAATACTGTTATCTAAGTTAATAATAATAAAAAATAAAAACAAAATTCTGTAGGCATAGTTACCAACTAAGTATTAGGTATGTGATTGAATACCAAAATAAGCATCTTTAACACATTAAAATTACAATTGAAGCATTGCCATTAGGAGGAAAAGAGGCGTTGTCGGCTTATCGTTATTTTGCTATTATTAGCCCAAAATGTTGTCTGGTCCCTGTTTTACCACCTGACAAAAACACATGTCAATCTAACACACATAGATATCTCTATGCAGTATATGGTACACATATCAGTTGACATAGATATCTAAATACAGTAATGAACAGGCCGTTTATCCGTCCAACGCGAAACATCTTTCGGGCGGTGCGCAAGTTTACTTTTCACTAATTACAGTAACATCGGCAGATACAGTATTTTATTAAAACATGTGGAAACTACAGAAACAGCTGAGCAATTTTTGTAAATCATATTTGCCGCTAGAAATAATCCCACTAATACTGTTTGTCTCATTGGCAAGTTATGTGATAGAAGATTAGAGTGTTGCATCGCGAAAAATGTTTTCAAAAACTCCCACCTTGAAACTCAACATTTTGTTATACAACAATATGTCATTCTGTAATACCATCGAATATTTTTCCAGTACAAATGTACATTTTGCATTTAAAAAATTGTTACTATCAATAGACCAACTTAATCTAAGCAAAGTGTCAGTTGCTGACGTAAAGCCTGAGAAAAAATAGATGAATTCTTAAAACCAGAGATTGGATAATGGAACATACTATCTTTCGATCAAATTATTGGTCCAGCAATTGAAATCCGCACATTTCTGCTTTCCGATACGTACTTATTTTAGGAACAATATAAAAAAAATGTTATTTTTATTTTAATGTTTATTTTTGTTAGTTGTACATTACTCTTTTATCCATTCTAATAAAACTATTATCACTGATACTTAACCACTGTTTTTACATAGAACATCATTAAATATGTTTGATGGATGGAAAAGGGGGTAGTAAGTACCTTTGTTTAAAAAAATACAATTTGTGAATATTTAGGAGGGCTATTTAATTTATTTACTATATATATCGCGTAACAGATAGTTTTCACGCATTTTGTAATCATTTTCAATCACTGAACACAAAGATTCATCGAAAGATAATCCGCTAAAAACTTTGATTGCGATTATCGCAGAACTCAATTTTAGCGATAACATCTCTTTTCCACGCAATGCTTCAATTTATGATCATCACCATTTTTACCACAAATACAGTTATATTTGTGGCCAGATACGGTTACAATTGGACGATTGTGTGGTACTGTAGAAAAGCGCCCGCTATCGGTTGGGTGTTTAACTTGTATCGGAGACGAAGCTTTCGCATTATATCTCGTCTTTAATTTAATGCCTCCTCGCTAGCATTGTTAGAAAGTAATGAGCCCAATTTACATAGATGGCCACACCGCAGCGGGGCAATGTATGAGCGGCACGTTCCTAGGTAAAGTTTCCAGTATAAATTATGTGGGAATTCCGATGGTGTTTTAGTAGGTCGTTCTGTGTTGTCGGCCCTCACTTGGGCACTTGGGATGCCGCCATAGATTAAGAGCTATTTCCCTAATTAATACTTGTTAATTTGTTTGCTTCCACGAGAATGTAAGATTCGTATTAATGTTACGTATTACGTACAAGATAATGAATATGAAATAAATTTGATATCTTACTTCGCGCGCACACAATAGCTAGGGCATTGTTTCATATGTAGTATTATTCTATTTTCTATATTATTTTATGTTACTGTTACATGTGTTACTAATATTGTTTTATATTCATTTTAGTTAATCAGTTTACTGTTATATCATGCTTTTTTTTTTGTATAATTTTCGATAGCTCACTAGGTATATTCTGTTTTTAAACTCCATATAAACCCGGCTGGGCGTAAATCCAAACAAAATGAAATTGTTGTGGTGCAAAGTTCAAATTAACTATTCCCACTCCATAAAACTTCATTTTTGGCACCTACTAACTTTTTTTTTAAATTAAGTTTTCTTGACGTTGTTTGTATTTTTATTACTCATAAATTTTCGTCAGAATTAATATCGTTTTAACATGATAATATATTATTTGTCTGAAATCTCCCTAAAAAGAGGGCCCAAAAGAACTCCTTTCGGAAAATAAGAATCTAGCATTCGCAACCGACTTGTCCGTGTTCTGTTACCTCCTAAACCACGCTCGATTTGTTTATTTATTTATCATTTCTTTACATTGTATCTTTTTTAACCTCCCTAGGACAATCCTGTGTTGAGATTAATAATTTTACAAAATAATAAAAATAAAAAATAAATAGCACAAATATTATATATTAAGAGAACAATACTTGATAAGCATAATGCTAAAAGAAGTTCGATTGTCATAAATTCCATAAATTATTATTTTAGATATTATGTTTATTTACGTAATTTTGAATTGCGTTTTTTTTTTAATATGACCTTCCGCGGGATAGTGTCTGTTGACGCAACTATATGAATCTTTCTTTAACATATGTTCCTGCATTCCTCCAACCAATTACCTGTTATCTAATTACCTGTCTGACAATGTGGAGTAACCACATTCAGTAACATTGCAACAATTTATTTGTACATTACGAGTCTGTTAAGATAATTGGTGCAGTGACCATGTTCCTTAAGTGCATTTAATTTGAGTATATTACGGTACCTTGTGTAATGATAACCAGCATTGTTTCTAATGGCCATAATATCGATCAATAAGACCAAGGGTAAGTAACAATCCTTTTCCAATTCTAATTGTTAACCACAGCTAATATTGATTACAGTTTCAAATAAAACCAGAAACTGATTAACATACGATATTGCGACTCCAGTCTCGATACTTTGAAATTTAAGTTCTTAAAGAAATTCGCAGCAAGTGCTGGATTGCTAGTTTCAATAACTATTTATTTATTTGAAATACAATCGCAAGAAAATACTACTTTCTATATTTATCGATGATCTCTACTGCATGTAATAATAAAAACACATCTATCTGTGTCTAATCATCCATAGACAATCATGTCGTATATTCCCGAAGACAAAATAAATGAAAGGGTTTTTAACCTTTCAAATACAAACGTACCATATTATGTTTGTTTTACCTTACCTTAAAACAATCTTTGAGTATCATTATTTGCTTTCATGAAATAAATCAAAACGTAGATTTCTTCAGACCTTCAGTATCTGTTTTCTACTTTAAAAATTATTATTTATATCTATTAACATTGGTTTCTAAATGGATAAACAATATTTATTATAAAATAAAGGAGCATTTTTTTAAATCTTCTTTTTAGATTTAGTAATGTTTTGTGTATTAAATAAACATGTTTACTTTTTTTAAATCTTAGGCAGGTTTTGTTTCTTTTACGGCCATATTTTCAGACTTGTTAATTTAAAGTGTTTTTGTACAGGTCTGAAGAAGTATATAACAATAAAAACTGTTCTAGTCAAAATAATAAGTGGAACAATGTTTTGAATCATATTTTCAATGGATTTCCACCACAAATTAACAGTTTTAACATAATAAAACTTACCAGTCCGAAAATATTTTAAAAAAAAAACCATTTTAGTGTAAGATTTCAAAGTAGAGCAAGGTTTTTTTTTTAATTGGAACTCATATTTTGTGATCTTATTTAAAACGCATATATTTTACAGAATTTCAGTAAGCGGCGAGCTAAGACCACTTTATTAGCAAAGTTTCGCCATCCAGTATCCTTTTGACATGTTTACCTTCGTGTTAAATCCTAGACATTTACAAATTACGTACAAAATTAACCAGTACAATGGAACGTGCCGCTTACCATGAAGTTCCCCAGTTTGCGAAGGCCCTGGCTGTTTATACGTCGGCAATAAAAACGTCAATTAAACCAGAGCAATGAATGGGAACGATGATTTACTGCTTTTCGCTTCGGGAATTTGCCCGATTACAACGAATGGTAATTTTTATTTGCGCGAATCAGTGGAATTGCTAGGATCGCTACAAATATTAATAATTGTTGTTGGTTCGCCATTGTTTAAAATGTTTATGGAAAGCGAAAATCGGTTCGCTATCGTAATTTATTAATTCATTTTATGGAAATGGCATCAATATTGTTAACTTTCGTTTAATTATTTGGTGCAATTTTGTTTCAAAATGAAAGCATTCTAGATAAAGAGTTGTGAGCACAATGAAAGTACTCATAGGATAGAATAACTTTAAAAAATACTTTTCATGGAGGTAAAAACCTTGTTTTTCAAAGATATTTTGAACTTGTATTCCTATATAAAGCAGGACAAAACCAATTTAATTCAATTAGTGTAGTCGCAATTGAGTCGCACTAAGGGAACACTTTGCGTGTACACTGCACAAGTTTTTTAAACAACCAGGTCATGTATAAATAAATTGTTTGAGTGTTACTGAATGTAGGTACTCCACACTGTCATGCAAGGACAGTAATTAGGAAACATGTCAGGGGAATTCAGAACCACATATTAGACGGAGATGTAGGTATATAGTTGCGGGTAAAATTATTAATATTATTATAATTTAGTTATTTTAAATAAATGCAGTTATGTTCATTACTGACTGATTCAAAATCTGTACATATTTTGACATAGTAAATTAAATAAAGATGTACATAATACATTTGCACATGCTGCCTACTAAATGGAGAATGCTCCTGTACTAAATTAACTAGCAAAACACAACAATTTTCTTCTTCCGTCATCGAATTATAATTATGTTGATTGTCAGAAATAGGTAAATTTGAGCACACGTCAATCAATTGAATAGAGCATATCACATTTTTTTAATATTAGTTATATTCAGCCAAACTTAAATAATAAATGTTATATTGAGATAATGGTAAATTTCTTAATAAATATATTTTGTAGGTGGGTGTGTAATCTACCCAATTAATTCGAGGTCGAGTCAAATGTAAATCCTTTATCTGGTCCCACGATTATAAAATAAACTCAGATTCAACAAATTACTTAGTTAATTAGTTTTAAGCTCGGTATTTATATTGAAAGCATAAACTATTAATATTTGATGAAAATATTAAAATTATTAAAAAACTCAGACCGAAGAATATGTCCAACTTAATATGTATGTTCAAAATTATAAATGGTTGGATAGACAACCCGGATTTATGTAACCTTGCTGAATTTCACATATCTACAAGAGCTACTCTTCCAAAATCATGTTTGAATGTAACAAAACCAGAACTGAGCGTTTTCAAAACTCACTTGTACCTAGATTGCATGAATTTAGTAATAGATACGCAGATGTGGCAGATATATTAACTGCACGGAATGAAGGTACAAGACGGCTATAATATCAGATTTTTTCAATTAATATTAATTTAACCTAAGTCTTCTTATAAGTTTTACATTACTTTCATGCCACACCTCATTTTAATTATTCAAGATTATTTCCACTTTTTTTTGCCCTTGTTGATCTGTTATATACAATTATTGTTTATAGTATATTTATAACGTTGAAATTTAATAGATAAATCACAAGATCTATTTTGACAATGATTATATTTATTTTATAAACTGATATCGCTGAAATTTTAAGTTTGTTCTTATAAGTGCCAAGAGTGTTTAGAGAGTAGTTTAAATGGTAGAAGAAGTTGGGGACGCCCGAGGAATACTTAATTTTTATTTTATTTTATATTATAGAAACAGACAGTACATGATTTACAGAGATGAAACAATATACAGGAATAAGATACTTCATGTTGAGTACCTATGATGTTTCCTTGTAATGTCTGCTAAGTGGTATGTTTATTCCTTAATTACCAGGTGATGTGTGTAGTATATAGGAGTGTGTGTAATGTACGTGTGAGTGTGTGTTTGTATGTATGCAAAATTGAATAGTTTAAATTATTGACATGATGCCACGTTTGAATTTGGGCAGTGAATCCGAAAAAATGTCAATGTTAGAGTTAAGACAAATATTATTTAGAGTGTGAAGAGCTCGGTTAATTGACGAATTAGATGCTGCATTTGTAATTTTTTTTTTAAAGAAAGACAAACATTTCCGGGTTACGAATAACCTGACAATATTTGAAAATCTCCTACTACCACCACAGTAAGCTGAAAATGTTGCTTGCGTTGTGATGGAGGACTTAGCCAGCCGAGGAATTGAACACACTACGCCTGGGTGGGACCCAAACGCGATATCAACTCAACCACCGACCGGTCAAAAAAATATTATTTAGTATAATAATAATGCAATATCTCTGCATCGGAATGAGATGCGCAGTTGAAAATATATCTATTTTTTTTACTTTATGTATTTTCATTTCTTTACATATATTATACATATTAATAGACAGTAAATAATAACAAAATATATATTACCAAATTGTATACACAAGAAATGAAAACCTAAGGCACTGCCTGAGTGTGGGTAATATAAAACCATTACTATATTTCAAGTACCTAAGTATAATTTATATAAGTAGAAAAAGTTTTTTTTTGTTTATAGTTATAATAAAAGTAAAGAGAAAACATTATGTACAATAGTTTATAAAGTTTCAGCAAGTGAGTTGTAGAAAGGATCAATAAATTTATATAAAAAGCGTTTTAATATCTGCGTCATTCAGCCATAATTTTATAAAAAAATTATTTTAAGTCGATTTAATATAGTCTTTTAACAGTAACATTGTGGTATACAGTATCCAATGGTGAAAAAAGTTGGAGACACCTGAGAAAGACAATAGCGAAGCATTGCGAGTTTCACTAGTATTTTGTATTATTGAACTTGATATCCTATTTTTACAAAGGTTATCATCACTAATAATGAAAAATATCTATTAAAAGTAATAATCTCTCTACTGACTCTTCAGTGACACAACTTGTTAGTTTTTACGTTCAACCTTCCCCTACCATTAAACGGCGTATTCCTCTGTCGACCGAAGTTGAACGAAAGAATTAACTTCGCTAACAAGTCCGCGGAATTGCTATTGGTGAAGAAGCTCTTAGGAGTAGAGTTTGATCAGTGGAGAGTAGAGAGAGTAGAAAGAAGTAGCGAGGGAGGATCAGGGACTTGATACTAGTTGGTACGCGTTGCTATGTATGGCACTCGAGGGATGCTGCAGGGATGAGTTGAGATGAAAACAGTTGCTCTCAATACTAACAATACTCATCAAATACATTTTCTTATTATTTCTGATAACTTTCACGAAGTTTTGCCTCTAAAAGAATAAAAGTTAGCCTTTTTGCTTTCTTACGTGAAGTATGCCCTTCTTCAGATTGTTTTATAATGTTTTTGAATATGAATTTATTAAATAATATCAAACTTTAATATTTATTTATTTATTTATTTACGCCCTAATGGGCTTTTACAAAAGTAGTTAACAAGTAATACAGTTGTGTTACATAGTTTACAATTATGATTTTTGATTAAATTAAGGTAAATTCAAATTAATAGTGTGGATTACGGAAAGCTAAATATGTATTAAGGAACATATACATATATAAACAAAAGTGTATTCACTACAGAGTTGTGAATTCATACATCTCAGTAAAATGATTAAAAAGATTTCGTTTTATAACTAATACGGAATCTTTAAGCATGTCTACAATATTCCCAAATTTATTGCCAAAATGATGTAGTCTATAGGTGTATGAGCTTCATAGTTGGTTTTAAAATTGTCACAGAAAAATGTAGCACTTTGTCTCGTATTTCTAGTCGGTACGTAAATTTTTATTTTGGCGAGAATTTCAGGGATGTCAATGGAATTATTAATAATTTTATTTAAAAGTACAAGGTCAGAGATGATCCGCCTATCTGATAGCGTTATTAAGTTAAGTTGTTTCACATCAAAAGAAAATAGTTAATATTTTGAATTGGAATATTCAGTTTAAAGTTAATAAATCTTAGAAATTTGTGCTGTACCCTTTCAATATTGTCAGAATGCGTTTTATACAATGGGGACCAAATAGGCGAATTATACTCTACCTGGCTTCTTACTAAAGAAGTGTACAATGTTTTCAAACATTCAAGTGACTTGAAATCACTCGCCGTTCTGCATATGAAACCAAGCATTTTTATAGCTCTCTTTGTTATATCATTTACATGCAGAGTGAATATATTGAATGAATACTATTAAACATATGTTTAATAGTATTCATTTCTAAGGTAAGGCTCTTGATTAGCAAGCCGGAGGCCGCGGGTTCAAATCCCGGCATGCGCAAGTAAAATTTATTTCGATTCATTGTGTTGATATATTTGCGGTATGTCCCAGAGTTGAAGATACTGTTAGTATCGCCTTGGTGTAAGACCATTCAGAATTGAAACATTGCTTGAAATTACCGTGTTTGGTGATCAAATCTGAATAGCCAGGTACTTTCCCACCTTCATCTTCACCATATCCTTCCCCTCCCCACTACCTTCAGCCTCAAAACATATCCCGATTCGGGTGCCAAGGGCTCACTGGATACTGATGTTGGGGGCAGTTGAGACTCTTGTTTCTTGGTTTCACTTATAATAATAATAATAAATTCTGTTATTATTTCATCATTGGCCGGTTGTTTCCCAGTATAGAGCCTTCACAGAACTTGAATATTTACTTTGTAATTTGACGAATTGTTAAAATTCTGTGTGTCAACCCGTCCTTCACATTTTAAATAATTGTTTCCGATTGACAAAATCTGAAAAATGTATAGTAATACAAATAAAAGACAGATATGGAAACAGTTTACCTCTTACAACCTTTCATAATTTCCAAACAGTATGTCATACAGAGGCCAATTAAAACCTCGCAAAACTTTAATGTTTCCAAAAATGATTGCAGTTGTTTGCTTTTATTCTTTTACAGGGAAGGTTTTTTGCCTTTCCAACTGGGGAAAAGTTTCCAACTCGTAAAAACTGTCATTTTGTCCGTGCAGATGGAAGTTCGACTGATCTGAAATAAAAACGAATACAAAGCTGGGAACGAAACGAATCCAAGAAAATATTAAATATCACAAGGAAAAAGACAAACAAAAATATAATTGAACGGTTTTTGGGTGGAATTTTTCAGGGCCTACCTCGATTGCAACTTCCATTTAATTAAAATATTTTATTCGAGTTTTTTTTTACTTTCATAAAATTATAATTATAACAACATATCCATTTTTACAGCGCAATTTGGTGATATTTATTTATTGTTATGAAACATTTACAGATTTTAACATGCTAATTTTTATAAAAGTAGCATTGTTAAGTGTATCATTATAACAATTATTAACTGTCAACACCAAAATGCTCCTGATAGTAGGGAATAAATTTATGTAAAATTTTTAAATTATTAATATAATGGATTGTGATATTTGAACTAGAGCAGACTGTGTGAAAAATCACGGGATAGAATAATTCAAATTTTAAGAGACAATTAAAATAATTTTCTGTTCAAAAAATTAAATTATAGGTAGGTACCTACTTAATCATTAAATTTATCTGATTCCTTCAAAAAATAGTTTCAATTTTGAAAATGAATAAAATCGAAGGCTAATTTGAGTTCACTAAACGCAGGACAGTCACAACCGAAACTAGTATTTTGATGATCAAATTGTATTTTTGTTTGACAGGACATGTGCAGAAAACTTGATGATGTCATATTATTCGTTTTGTCGGGACTTTGACAAATTTCATAACAAACTACCAGTAAAGCACGAATATGATAAGTCGGAAAAAGTGTTCTTCAAATAATTATGTTTTCGCATCTCGTCCATTGTATTTATTCGGACAATGCCACATGCGTTGAAGACGTGTTTAGATATATTCTGAATGACCTGTAAATTATTAATAAGTGGTCATGCAGTCACATTTTGAACAATATCTTGATAAAAAAAGACTTTTAAATTTTAAAATAATTAATATATTATTAATCTTATTCCGTTGAAATTACATTAGTTCCTGTGAAACTTTTAATTATGTTAAATATTTTAATATTTTTGCTGTGAATATTAGAATGTGTCTTTATACTGCAAATCATCCTTCTTTCACTTGTTTATGTCGACATATCAAACATATTGGGTTTTTCCAAGTAATATTCCCCATACTGCAATGAATTTTGGATCACGTTTTAAAGGGGGTGCATCATATCTCCACGTAGCATAAGGGATGCTGAAATTCAAACACCCGCATTCTTTGTTGAAGTTTTGCATAATTTTAAATAATACAGTTTTATTAAAAGGTTCGGTCGTCCAGAGAGCTTTCTATGTGGCTTCGTTTGCTCCTCAAGTGAATAAGTCCTCAATTTAAAGTGTCATTGAGGCGATTTCAATGGCGTTATAGAAGTTATCCATATTGAAAATAATGTCAACTTTAGATATAATTAATAATTATTGCTGTACAGTACGGCATTACACCATAGAAATATTTATTTAAATATAATTTACAAACTATTTTGAAAAACTTTTTTGAAACTTTATATAATTTTGGTGTGCATAAAACCATTAGAGAGTGGCCTCTTCAAAATAGTTTGATGGTAGATATTATTTATTTTCAAAAATTAAATTTTTTTCAAGAACAATAATATAATTTAGACGGTTTAAATTAAAAATAATATTATTTCGTTCGGGTTGAAATTGGATCATTCCAGTCTGGAAATAATTATTTAGTATTATTTTATAATTAACAGTATACGCAAATCCGAGCGTCGCGTGTTCGATTCCTCGGCTGGCTAAGTCCTCCATCACAACACAAGCAACATTTTCGGCTTTCTGTGGTGGTAGTAGGAGATTTTCAAACATTGTTGGGTTATTCGTAACCTGGAAATGTTTGTCTTTCTTTAAAAAAAAAAAAAAAAAAAAAATGTCAATAATTTACGTATACTGTTTTATTAGAAAGTATTGTGGTAGGATAATAATATAATAAGCGATACTTGTTAAAATATACCGTTTAAGTGATTCATAAAACTAACAAAGACTCACTTCACTTGTGAGGATCAAATTAATATGAGATGTTATTTTTTATATGTAACAATCGTTGTTTCGAAAATATAATATTACTGGAGTGGGCGCCAGTTATTTATTTAGAATTATTTAAAATAATTCTTATTTCGAATTATCAAAAATAATTCAAATAAATTATAAAATCGGGAAAACGTGATGGGTAACTTGCAAATGTGATGATCATATTGCCAACTTGATGCTGTGAGCTACACTGTAGAAAATGAGAGTGGAGGCGGGTTTGGGTACCTACTGCCGCCCCGATTAGTTTGATAACCAACACCTCTGCCATAGGTCACCCCAAATGGTTTGGTTCGTTTAGTGATTTAGCAGGGGTGCCCGGGTTTGATCGGGTGAGTTGTGTTCAGGATGCGCCTTCCCACAGAGGCTGGTTTGGGGAGACCCTTTGACATCTCCAACTAGTCTCTCGCGCACAACGCCTTTAGAAGCCTTTTTTAACGCGAGGGATAGATCATTCGTCGGTCACTTTTGGACACATTGATCCCTAGATTCTTACCAACCCCTCCTACTTTTTCCTTCTCTGGACATCTTCTCTTTCCACCACTTAAGAAACCCTCCACACACCATCCCCAAAGATAACATAGGCCCTAAGAGAAATTATTTTCCTCAGTGCCTCCCTGTCTGGGGTTAATGTTAAAAAAACATTATACAAAGTAAATAAAACAATCTCAGTGAATATTCGGTCTGGTGTCACTTCAGTGAGAGAATATTTACATGACAACGAGAAAATTGTTACACACGCACACATAGAAGATTTTCACATTAAGTACACCTTGAATAAATAAAATGGTCAACTACGAATACCGCTTCAATCTTTTCTAATTGAAATTCGTAGTACTACCATCTAGTTAAATATTTACTCACAATCCAGACACTGGAGCAAAGTTTCAAATAACACTCCGCAAATAAAGTAAGTAGGTCCCTTAATTAAACCGATCACCCTTTCGATTCGTCAAGGGGTAATCCTTTTATCCGGCCTGAAATGTGTTTTGTTTTTGCATTTTGATCACGGCCAGGGACGTAGCCCCGGCGCGTTCCCATCACGTCTGGCGGGGAATTCCGGGGCCCCGGAGGGCTCCGCCCCTGGACCACCCCGAATGGCACTAAAATATGATACGTGACTGCCCCAATCCTTGGCATTATGAATTTAATGAAATATCTCTCGGCCAGGGGTGTAATATTGTTGGGATTAAACGGCCCCCAAGACCCCTACGCACTGTGAATATTTTCATAAGCAAACGTCATCCCTTGGCAAATCGAAGTATTGCTCTAGACTTTAGACTTTACGAAACATTTTTTCTTCTTACTACTCCTGAGCAAATTTTTATTATTTTAAAGTATTTAACTGTGAAAAATAATGTATTTACAGATGAATAGATACTTTTCTACCCAAACTAAAACGTTGCACGTAGAAATATGAGCATTGCTAATTTATTAATAATCTCTTAAAATTATTGGAAATCCGGTTTATTAAAAATTATTGGTAAGTAAATTCCTAATATATCCGAAAACGTGTTGTCAAACATCAATTTTCCTCTACTCTACTTTATATGATTATACTCTGAATGTATTGTATATTTAAACCTTTCGGGAAAAATTCTCTAAATTATATTAAAAACCATATAAAAATCCGTTGCGTAGTTTTGAATAGCCACTTTCTTTTATACTATTTAGAGATTAGAGATGTTCAAATTCATGAATTTATTTGTAATTTTTTAATTACATTAAACTGGTACCTAATTGAAAACATTTATCAAAAATAAAAATATGTTGATCTGAAGTGGGTTTATAGATACATATCTTTTTATATATTTTTAGGATGATCTACTTTCGGTTTACGGTTTCGATACAATGTGAAGTTGCCATTTGTAATTTGTAAATAAGTTCAATCGATTACGCTAAAAATAATAACAAAACACTAAAAATTACACCACAAAGTATTGTCGTGGCTCGGCCTATTTCAGCATATAGCTCGCCATACATACCCATTGGTAATGTATTGCGAGTGAAATGCTGAAAAAGGCCAAACCATGATGCGTATAGCGTAATGTATCACCCACCTTACGAACAACTTATACTTTTTAACAGTAAAAACGTGTACGGATAATAAACGTACATAAAATAAAAATCATATCTTAAGTCTAAAATACGTGCGTTTCTGACTAAAATCTTCTTGCTTCCAAGAAACTGGGAGTCTTGTAGAAGTCTAGCACATTCTTCAATAGTAACCAGATGCTAACCGTGTACTAATCTAAAGTACGCCCAACAAATGAATTGATGAATGATTCTGTGCAAAGGAAGGCGGTCCGTCTAATTGACAATCCATTGGCACAGACGCAATGTGGGCATGCTGAGTCTGTTCTACGGGTTTAATGAAATCCATTCTAAGGAGCTAGCAAAATTGATCACCGGTGCTCGTGTGTGAAACTTAGCGAACGCGAGCGGAACTCCCGTTCACAGTCGATGTTGACTTCATGAGAATGCAAGCTTCGGGCCGCTTTTTCCTCCTTCATATAATCCGGGCCTCTTTAAGACCCGCATTAATAAATCCCTTCTAACAGCCCCTATCTTAACCCAACTATTTATAGTTCTCATGCCCTTACACCAGTATTTTCAGCTCGCAAATTAATTTCCATCGTGGAAATGGCGAAATCTTTGTTCCATATTTTTAACTGTTAGAGAGTGACTTGAAACTCGGGGGTGTACCTTTTAGTTACTTGTTTTTTTTTTTATTTATTAATACAAATTTATAATTTTCGTTAAAATCTTGACAGGCCAAGATGCCAAACAAAACGTCTGTAACCAAGTGGACCTTCCGACGACCCCATGCATTTTTCTGTACTATGCGCTTTTAAACTATATAAATCCCAATTATTCAATCAATTATTAAATACGTAAAATACTAAAATTATATATCAAGTATTTAAGCTAAAATAAGGAGAATAGTAATTTTGGGTACTACCTTCTCCTCCACTTGGCTGCGGGATAGTTAAAATAATAGGATTGTAAATAGTTTAGTGGGTACAACGGAATGTTCGTAAATGGGTAGGTTACCTAATACACTATCGTTGATAAAATAATCAAAAATATCGGAAGGAAGTTAATCCCATTTCAGTGCTAAAAAGTCGAAATGGAAGGTTTTACAAATTGCTTCCCGTTAAAACAATAGCATCCAGAAACAACAAAGAGCCATTTTTGTCCGCTGTGCAATGCTCAAAAGCTGTTAAAATAGCGGAACCGCATTAAAACTGCGCCGAACCTTTTGGTAAACAACGAATAAAATTCAATGCCTGGGCTGGCGCGTGGGGCGAATTCTAAATCCATTCGTTTCATTTATGTTTTCGATATTTATTTTTTGGCAATACACGGTTGTCACATTAGAGAGGATCGTTTCTACGACTCGTTCTTGAGTTCATGCTTTGTTGTATTTTCGCAGATAATCATTTTTTCTTTGATCTAGAATTATGGTATTGTAAAGATAAATAAAAACTAATATTTATAACAACAAATATCATAAAAAACGCATTATTTAATATATGTCCTTTGTGTGACAATATTGCCACATTAATTGATTATAGTTTTGTGAGAGCATTGACAATTATATATATTATAGTATTTAGACTATTTTACTTGTGCAATTCATTCGTGCTCCAATGATTTTTTTAAATTTTCATTTTAAGTTTTAAAAATTGCATTTTACTTCGTCAATAATCGCAAATTCATTGCGTGGCAACAATTTTAACTGTGTAAATAAAAAGAAAACTCCATACGTTAATGAAACGCAATTTTTAGTTAAAATTCATGTGAAAATTGAGATTGACAAAAAGAAATGTCTACATATTATTAAAAAAAAATTGTCCAATAATCGAAATATCTTCCGTTTTTGTTCAACTATGAAATAATTGTCATTAGTAAAAAAGTTAATTGTTTGCTTAGGGACATATTGTAAGGTCCTCGTTGATACGTACATCCAAATAAATACATGAGGGAATCAGAAAATATGTTTCTTTGGTAAAAATATAACTACTCGGATACATTGAAATTAGATATTTATCCTAGTTTTCACTTTTTGATGGATGTAAGTAATGGGTTGATGCTACACTTTGAGAAAATTTATCATTTGCCAGTACACATAGAGCAGGAAAATAAGTTGCTTTGTGAAAATCAGAATTAGCCACCTAACTAGAGATTAAGAATAATGAAATAAAAACCATCTGTGGTACGAATTTCTCTTTGTGACTCTTACCTCCTAGAGACATTAACCGCCACGAACCATCCCTGTGTTTGGGGAATAATTCTTTGGTGGAACCGCCCATCACTAGTTCATTCTGCTGAATATTCAATAATGTTTTTTTTGCTTTTTACCTCCCAAGGCAATATCGACTTGCTGGAAACTTCAGTCTAACTGAATCTATTAGAAAGCAATCCAGATCCCGCAAAATATCCCACGAGTAGACAAAAAGATTCTACAAAAACACCGGCTAAAGCTAAATAATGTATTCTGTATCTGAACTTTCAAAACTTCTCAGTAGAAAAATAATCCATGATAATATCGACGCCGGAAAGACAAAAGGTCGTATGTGACAATTTAATCAAAAACGATTTAATGATACAGTTTTGATTAGAATTTTCGCCTAGTCAAAACTGTATGTTTAACTAAATTGTCGCTTACGCTCTTTTGTCTTTCCGGCGTCGATATTGTGATTATCTCGTGGAAATCTTTACATATTTTAAACACATGTATTGAATATTTGTTGCCTACTAATATATTTTTTTAATGTTAATCCTCAGATACTCATTTTAAGAAACTCATTGTTTCTCTTCAAAGAACATACTTTTGACAATAAGCATCTCATTTGCGGATTTTTCTCTATTTTATCAAATTAAATGTGGCGAAGAACGAGTAGTACAAATTACAATTTTGTATGAGAAAACCATGCAAAAAGTGGAAAGATCTCACAGACACAACGAGACTCATTTCGAGAAAGTCTTTTTCAAAATGAATTTAAAAAAACATTAAAGGGTGTTCTGAAGAATAATGGAAGGGTAGAATCTGAAAAATGGAGTCTGGCAGACATGGTAAATCATATATTTAATTGGTCTTCAATATGACATACACCATATATGCTCGGACATGATAAACTGATAAGACACTAGGAGATCATTAAGAGAAGATGAGTACAGGAGTGACCCAAGTAAGGCTAGCACCGATGATGATGTTGAAAAAGAATCTTAAAAACAGAATCCACGGTTTTATTTTTAATTCTAGCTGCGTACATTAATGTATTTTTCTAACAAACCACGTTTTATTTTACACGAGTCGTGTTTTACAAAATGGTTTTATTTCAACATTGAAAAGTTTCTAGTTGAATTATCTCCCCTCAGCCCGCGATTCAATTGTAAGGAAATGCAAATCATTTCAAATGCCCCGTTTGTTTGCCTAGCCAGGAATACTTCCTCCGAGCACTAAGCAGTATTGTTTTAACAGAAACACCCCACCGAGGGTATTAGACAAAAGCATCTGCTTAGTAATGTCGTCAATTCGTGTTTATGTTCTGCAGAAGCCATTATTTTTTACTTCGAAAGCTTAGGTTATCGGATGTGTTTCAAATATGAATACAATATTATTATGTCAATCGCTGAAGCAAGTGCAGGCTTTTATATACCTCCATCAATGCTAATAAATGTATCTGTGAAGAGATCACGGTATTACTTGCCAGAAAGTTTTTGATATTTTTGGACACTAATTGAGACAGGATCAATGTTGAAAACATGACCATTGAATGGGGTTACAAAATCAATGTACTAAACATTATTTCCGCATTAAGCCGCACTTCTACGTTGTGTTAATTTTATTATTATTTTGACGGGCTTCGTGCAGTGCATAACAGAGGCTTCATTATATTGGATGCCTAAAATTCTTAGACATCTATTTGTTTTAATTTTAATACAATGTATCCCTTCGATCTTCGGCTGAATATTTTATTCATCGTGGTGTTGCTGAAGAAACAGCTATTAATCTTTGTCTTTTAAACATACAGGATATTCTTATGAAGGAGAATTCATCTTGCAGAATGCAGGGCTTACCTGAACCTGATGAAAGTTGCAGTTTTGGACAAGTATCTGATTTTAATGTAATTTCTGAAAACACTTTAGGTGAATTGATGGCTACCAAACTCAATGACGTACAACTTCAAGCATATAATTCTATTTTGAATAAGTTTTTTCACATGAAAATGATGACAATGAATGTTTCTTCATTGATGGCCCAGGCGAAACAGGGAAAACATACCTTTACTAAACAAAACATACCTTTATTAAACAAGTGGCTAAAATCTGTAACCAGCTCCGATCTTTTGCAAGTAATTTTTATAAACTGAAATTTGTTTTGCCTCATTGTACTCTTAAAATAATTTATTTTTCTATGGTCGAATCCATACTCAGATATGGCATACGAACTTGGGGGCACTCAAGCAATATTTATATTAAATATATACAAAACTTACAAATTGCTATAATAAAAAAAATTGTACCACCGAATATCTACAGACAAAGAAGTAATCTAAAACTACTGTATGGTTCTGAGGGCCTACTTCCAATAAAGGGTCTTCTTTGGTACATTATTATAATGGATAATGAGGGAGATAGCAAATATAAAAAGCAACCGGTGCATAATCACACAACAAGATTCACTGAAAATAAGGGCCTCATTATTCCAAGAGTAACAAATAAGTATGGAAGCCGAACGCTTAAATATTTAATACCAGAGATTTTCAATAAATTTAATAATTCTTTTAAACCTCAGAATAATGAGAGACCCTGCCCCAAAAACACTAAGCGTTGGCTAATAAGCGACGAATCAATGTATCTCTGAACTTTATTATTGATGTATTCCTGAACATCTCAACGTACCTGCCTAAATAATTTGTATATAGGTAGGTACTTTGATATATATTATTTTGTGATATTGTTTATTGTATAATTTTGTGTCATACATGTATTAAAAATTAAAAATGTTTATATATATTATTTGTAGAACCTACAGACAAGCCGTCATGTGTGACAGCTTTGTGGGACTGCATAAAACTTTTATCTTTAAAAATTTATAATAAAAAATAAAAAAATAAAAATAAAACTTTAATTCACACTCTAAGACGAAAAGGTAAAAGAGTTTTATCATACTGCTTTTAATTTACCCCTCAATTTACAGGACAATACAACATGTAAGGTCACATCAAAGAATCGGAAAATTATAACGGAAGCAGATATTATAATATGGGATGAAGCACCGATGGCCCCAGGTGTAGCTTTAGAAGTAATTGAGTGTACTATACGTGATATCATGGGAAGTGATTCTGTCTTTGGTAACAAAGTTATTGTTTTGGGCGGAGACTTTCGTCAGATCCTTCCAGTGTGTCGACGTACTTCACTAGGACAATTAATTGCCGCTTGCATAAAAAGCAGCATACTTTGGTACCATTTGAAAACTTTTCAATTAAAAACAAATGTCAGAGCTTTAGAAATTGAAAATATATTTTCTAAATGGCTTTTGGACTTGGAAGATGGCAAACTTCCTTCTGTAGAAGGAACATTAGAGTCATCTGTGTTTATTCCCAATGTAAATATTTGTCAAGATATTATTCACTATATATACAGTGAGACACATACAACTCCTGATGCCTTAGTGATGAGTCAACGTACCATATTGTGCCCTAAAAATAGTCATGTTTATGCAATCAATGAGGATGTACTTCAACGGAAAGCGCCCCTGAGGTGATATCTCACAAAAGCGGTGCTATAAAAATTTCAGCTGTAACTTAATTCAAGCCAAAATCATTACGGGGAACAGAAAAGGTACAGTACATTTCATTCCTAGAATTTAAAACACTCTGTCGGATGTTACAATATAATTCAATATGTGCAGGAAACAGTTTCCAGTCAAATTAGCTTATGCAATGACCATCAATAAATCTCAAGGACAAACTTTTGAACGGGGTGGACTGTTACTTCCTGAACCAGTATTTTCTCATGGACAGTTTGAGCGCAGTCATCGTTATTTATACAAATTCTGACTGATTGGTATACGGATAATATTGTTTATAAAGAGATTTTTTCCTAACGAAAGTGTTTAATATTATGTTGTAGATTGTAAAAAATAAAAGTATAATAAATTGTACTTGCTTAAAAAGTTTTGTTTTTTGACTCAATTTATCCCACCTGTAAGGTTTTCCAGCCTAAGAATTAAGAGAGTTTTGGTGTATTTACTTTGACAATCGTTAGGTAAGAGCGTAATATTATTTCACCCAAATATGTAGATTTTTAGGACTTATCCCAATAAAATAATTCTTAATATATTTAAAAAAAAATGTAATTAGTTTGACAGTCTTTTGGTAAGAGTATATTATTTTACCAAAGTTATATGTAATATGTTGATATTTTTTTTATTTTCGAATTACATATAAATATTTTGCAATTTAATTTCGATTTAAAAATTAAATCATTTCGGTGGTATGGAAGAGGAAACATTTTTCTCATTGACGAGATTTATGTTGGGGTGAGGGGTGTTTAATGGTTCAGAATGTCTTTCTATTATATATCTACCCATTGATCTAATATCTACCTATTAAATGTAACTGTTAGTATCACTCAAACTGGGCGAAGCCCAACGAAGTGCCGCCCGCAGGGCCTAGCAGCAAAAACCCGCGGAGCGGGTTTTTAACTGCTTGTATCAATTAATATGAAATTATGATTAGGTGATAGTTTTATGTTCCCCAACACGAATGCAGTTGGTTAATGAATAAACAACAATTCACATAAAATAAATTCAGAACGCTTAGTCGTTGTAAACTATTTTTTGTTCGTTGGCGATGTGCAGTCATGCTCGGCAACGATAACAAGTTACATTATTGATAAAAATCTTTATCGATCGACGGTTCTAGATAACCATGATGTCTAATACCAAGATCAGTTAACAATTATTATCATATGAATTTTATCACATATCAATCAAGCGGAAAATCTCATAAGGTTGACTAAACGTGCGTGAACCGGATACATGTACTAAGGCACCGGTGTACACAGATGTGTCAAAAATCTCATTGATCCGTGATTTGGGATATTCCTCAGAGATTAGAGGTCTGACTGGGTCCGTCTTCACAGCCGATTAGTCGCAATACCCTCACGATGGTTTCTGAAGCGAGTGCCTTAGCTCATAGATGAAGACGTTATTCCTACACAGTAGAGTGAATACTTACTTTTTTGACTCCCCCTCTGGGTTCAAGAATCAAAAGTTTAAAAAACAATCCAATCATATGATAATACTTTGAGGAGTGAAATAGTTTGACTTTATTGTTTTTCATTGTTATGGTCTTCTGTCCTAAGGAAAACTGGTTGTCATCAGGGCTTAGAATTACTTTTTTTGTCTCTTATCATTTTTTAAATATTTTATTGCTTTGCCACATAGCAATAAGCATAACATTGCATGCACCTCTCACGCGTGTAGTTGGGAATAAAGCTATTATTATTAGTATGTCATTTTTAAAACACTAATGTAATTAACACTTGTTTTTCGTAAAAGCCTTAATGGTTTACATACATAAATGAATTAATTAAGTTAGTAGAAGTGCATTTTCGTACCAATCATGTTAACCTTGAAGCCATTACTGGAGGCGTGTTATTTTACAACATTTCGATGTGTAATTATTATCAAAATACGAACCATAAGTACCGTTCAGCTCCTTTGATGCTCCGGGTAAAATACAATTAAACACTAATAGCCTTACTAATAAACGGGGTGAAAATGTTATACAATAATTGATTAACAACCGTGTATGTGAAAACCTAAATTATAGAAACATTAAATAGTTCATGGAAAGATAAATACATTTTTTACACAGCCAAACAGGGTTTTTTTATCTGTTGTATAAACTATTAATAATAACTAGCAGTTAAAAACCCGCTCCGCGGGTTTTTGCTGCTAGGCCCTGCGGGCGGCACTTCTTGCGCGGCACTGATATTAACTGTTATGGTACCTAATATCATTTGCTCATAGGAGACTTGCAGTGCTTAAATATGTGTTACAACCGTCAATGTCTATAAGTTGAATCAATATCGTTATAGTTTGTCACAACAATTAAAGATAGTTATAACAAAGTTGACTGAAATAATAGATTATTACATATTGATTAATTGTACCCGTGTTTATGGATAAAAGGAGGGTAATTGTGCGATGAGATTAACAGTCGGTTTAATTAAAAGGTGTAAATTTTACTCCAACTGGTGGTAATTCTTTACCTAAAACTGTTACTGTATCTAATAAAGTTTAAAGTTAGAATATATATACACCTTCATCAGGAGAGTAAAAATTTATATATAAAGGTAGATTATTACAGTATAGCGCCCCTGAGGTGATATCTCACAAAAGCGGCGCTATGCAAATTGTCCAATTAATAAATAAATATAATGTTTACATTTTATTATGTACGTATGCATTGATATACAATGGAAATAGATAAAATAATGTTATCCTATTAAACTTTATTTTATTAAAAAACAAATAACTTTTTTAACATCACTTTATTATATACAACCAATACATGTTTCATGAACGAAGTATACACCGAAGTCAAAAATTAAATATAGATTACAATTGGAAAAAAGAAGTGGAAGGAGGGGGGAGGGGTAAGAGTAGGCTGGGTTTATAAGAATTAGGAATTACAATATGAAAGACCAGTTAAGTGGGAAAATATTTAAAAGAGAGTTTATAAAAAAAAAATCTTGTTAATTATATCTACTTTTATAAACATGTTCTCTTATTTCTAAAATTTCGAAATTATTTATTTGTGATGCTTTATATCCTGTGTGAAGTATTTTAAGACCTGAAAAAAAAATTGCATAAAACAATATATTCATAAGACAAATAACATTTAATAACGGTTATTCTAATAAATTGAAAGTTGAAATACTAAATAAAAAAATTAAACATATTCTCTTCAAACGGTATTTTTACCCTATTTCTTAAGATATAAATAAACAATCAGGATTAAAGCATCGCATATAAATAATTTTTAAATTTTAGAAATTATAAAACATGTCAATATAAAATCAGATATAATTAATAAGCAAAAAAAATTATAAATAATAATGAAAAATGCCATTGCAAAGTTTAAATAAACTTCCAGAAGAAATCTTCTTATGAAACGCTTAATGGTCCAGTAATTTTGCATATTTAAATATTCGCGCCAGTTATTTGGTTAGTTTTTACACCGCCAGAGGTGCGCTCTGTGTCGGCCAGCTATTGCCGGCCATATTGAATGAACGCGTGCTTTTTTCGTCAAACGTCAAACGTAATCACGTAATTGTGGATAATTTTCACTGTAATTTAATTAATCCAATGGATTATAAACTTTCTAAAACATATTTTCTTCGATATTATCCAAAAATTATATGAGGAGAAACGATATTTTTGAAGAAATATCGTATTACATGTGGCGATTCTTTTTCAGTATGAAATCGTGTCTTAATTTTTAATGTCTTATTTTTTTTGTATCCAGTCGCCTGCAAACCGAAATGAACCTCACGGTTGCTTAAAATTGAGGGGCAGATTGGTATTTTTTGCCTGCAGACCCCCAATGCAGAATTTATCCGAATCACATAATATGAATTTGACCAATCAGAGGGCCTACATCGTCCAGACGCTGGGACAATAATACTATCAGATAATTACTCACCGAATTATGAATTTTTTCCAAGGTATAATGTCTCATATATTTTTTTTATGTTTGAAGATGTCGTAAAAAACACCTAGATAGAAACTACATAAAATTTCTTTTAAATTTTTTTATTTAAAAGATATTTTTGTAACATTTTAATTTCAAACATGAAAAAAGTTGAAAAAAATATTACCACAAAAACGTTTTTTTATCAAAACGTTTAAATAATTTCAGAAAATTCAAATAAAACTTTCATTTTATTTTTCAAATTTGATTGAAAAACAAACTCTACTTTTTACCTCGTTCGTACAATAAAAAAAAATTAAGTTGCTTTTAGTTCCCAGAAAAACACAAATCATAAGCTGAAATTTTAAACGCTTTGCTTGAACATCTTAAAGCATTTATATTATTAAAAAACGTCACTTTTATGAAGTTCTTATGAAATTTAAACAGTAAAATTCAATTTAAATAAAACCCTACATTTTTATCATAAAAATGAATGTACAATTTACAATATTCCATTGTTGTATAAGTATTTGACTAAAACATACAAAAGGTAACACAAGTAAGTGGCAAATATATTGAAATATACGAATCTAATAGTTAATTGACCATTTTCTGAGGAAAAAAACACGATTTATGAAGATATTACGTGAAGACACATAAATAGCTGTCACCCGCAATACTGATGGTAAAATGCTAGATACTGATAAATCTTTGCTAGATTCCAGACGCAATGTTCTCGGATTTAAAAAAAAGTGTTAAAGTTATTTTTTCTTAGTACCAACTCTAATCTAAACTTTTACAGTTTTTATACAATGTGTAAAAAAAACAGGTTGTGAAGTGATTTTTTTTATAAGTAAGACCGTTAATAGGTTCTCTGTTCAAATACTTTTTTCGTTGTTTTTTTCTAGATTTTATCCAGAGTATCTAACATACTTACCTGGATTAACCCTTTCAATCCTGGCACACTCTGTGATGCCCGAATCGCTTACCCGGTGCCGCCCAGTGCCCACCTGGCCAGATGTCCACTGTTCACTGCCCAGGGGTTCTTAATATATCACACCCGTGTCTCGTGTCCTTAACGTTTCACCTCGCAGAATATTCTCCTCGGGACGATCTTCAACCCTTTATCAGAAAGGCAAATGTGTACATTTATAATACCTTTAATAGCATAAGGACCATGGATATGGGACATACTCTAGGTTCATAAGAAACTTTGATTTAAGTTTTTACTTTATCAAATACTTTACATATTAACAGTGTTACTAACAAAAAAAAACACTTCCTAACCGGTGTTTTAGTTGCACATTGTGAAAACACTGTAAAATTTATGCTTGGAACTCTTACTAATAATAAATGTATTTAACTGGCTGCGAAAGAGCTGGCGATGTTGCATTTTGTCTGAGTGACACTCAATGTTGTTTCCGACAAATTATTTGTAAATTGACTGTTACAGCGTGATTTTAACAAGAATTCTATGAACTTGATGATTTTTAATAGCATAAATTCCTCTTGCATGTATAGGTAAATAAAAATCCAAAAAATCTATTTTTATATTGCTAACAATGAATCCAATGTGTCGATTTCAATTAATTTTTACTAAAATATGCCAATTTATAAATTTTAAGGCGAAGCTTTATGCTAAATCACTATTTTGATTAATCTTTATAACGAGTAAACGGTGTACATTATGAATACCAAAAAATATGCTTTAGATAAATTGAAGGTTTTTCTATCGTTTCGCTTGAGTAGAATACAAATAAAAAAATAAATTACTCAATAAAAAATATAAATGTGAACGACTAAAAAAAACATTTATTCAATAGAAATGTACGATCGCGTAAAGGAAACAACTTTAAAAAATAAAATACAGTATTATAACTAAGATTATCTGTGACAGTTTCACTTGATTCACTTTTTTGCTTTCTTATAAAATTATTTACAAAATAAATAAAAACCAGTTTTGTGCTTGATATCGTACGTTTTTACACTCCGTTTGTCAAGCGATTTTAATGCCCATTACCTACAACATAAGGTATACCAAGAATATACACCTTTTTGGCTTGTAGCTTCCTATTAAAGTACATTTCAAATACACGAAACTAAAAAATAATATTATCTAGTTTCCAAAAATGGTTGGTACTTGTTTAAGCGACATCTTTAAGGAGAAGAAATAAACACACAGAATTAAAACATATTTAATACATCTTGGAAATATTCCGAAATTCGATGGGAAATTTCAAATTTATACAACGATTAAACTACCGTGTTCCGCTGTGTAAACAGTGTCTCTAACTTTTATGGCTATTAAAATATGTTTACACAACGTTATTTTATTAGAAGGTGCATACACACGGTTGTTTTTTAATTGTATAAAACATACACCACCTTTATGACTTTATTCCAAACTACAACATAAATCTGTCATACAGACTGTAAAGTACTGAAAATACACACTGAAGATCCCTCGCATTCACCAAAATACTTTTTTTATGCGAGTACCGCAAAATAGTTAAAAATATTTCAGTATTTGCCCTGGTGAAAGGTAACCATTCAGAAATGAAACGTTGTTTGAAATGGCTTTAGCCTTGTTTGGTAACGAGATCCGAAAAGCAACCTTCCACCAACGTGCCACCAACAAAATAAATATTTTTTTAATGAATGATTGTGTAATAACTCAAAGTAATCATATAACATTTACTTACTTACTTTACCTATTTATTTATTTACGCCAGGATTTGAACCCTAAATGCAAAATAAAAATCTTTAGATTGATTAATCTTTTATTCACTAAATCAACGGGAAATCACCGTCAAGCCAACAGGCCCAATCAATGTATTTAGTTTTCATTTGATTGTAATCCAGTAGATCTGATGATGCACATAAAAACATTATTTAATAGGCAGTGTTTTTAATTATTTATTTATTTAGGAGATGACAGACCTTTTAATATCTATAAATAATAAACTTATGAACAGTACAATAAAATCTCATGACAGATTTACACATAAACATCAAATAAACGACTTTATCAAGATTCTAAACTCTAAATTCGACTGTTGCGAACTTCTGCAACTCATAAACTTACGAATACCTACAATAACAACACGACAAAATATACTATTCCACTGCAACACACATAAGCGCAATTAAATTGCGAACTCCCCAATACAACGGTTTCACACTATGGGAAACCAATACTTAGGTGATGTCGATATATTTAATATTTACTTTGCGAATTTTGTGGATTACGTAAAAGACTTATTTCAACACTATTCCTAAATGGAAGTTATATTTTTGTAAACCAGTCAAATCGCTGTATTTTTTAATTTATGTTTTTGTTATTTTTAATTTTGTTTCTTGCATATATTATTTTTTAATGTAATTTTATTATTATTATTTCTTTCTTATGTTTCAAAACTGTCATTTAAATTGTACCACCTACATGTAAAAGCTCTCTGGGCGTTAAATAAATAAATAAATTATAACAAAAATCTAAGAGTCCAGTACCCGTGAGCTAAAAAGTTAATAAAAATTCAAATTTGTAAATATTAGATAAATAGTAAAATAAGATGTGAAAACACAAATAAATGACAATGTATAAAAACTAATTACTCTCCCTACACTACTGTCAGCAATAATTACTAATATATATATACCCACATCTAAACTGAACAAATGTTTATAAAATGAATGGTTTAAAACTGAACAGGATTCATAGCAGCAACATGATAACATGGAGTATGTTATTAAAAATTATACAGAAAATATGTCAATATCATTAAAATTTGTATTAAATAAGTAACACGCTCTGATCATAAAAGAGTTTTGTCTGTTAGAATATAGCATTTATAAAAATGAAAAATTGATTTGTCTTTAGTTCTCGAGCTTGGGACGATAAAATTAATCTCAGCCAAAAAGGGCGAATAATCAATAAAGCCATTGATAATTTATGGAGATATATTCTTCTAGTTTTTAATGGTTTTAGTCCATAATAGCCCATCAAGCTTACTATGTCAAGATTACCAAGATTTATCTTAAAATTTAATTGATGAACAAATTTTATTTGGATGGCTTCAATGAGCTTTCTAAATATTATATTAAATTCTTTTCCAACACGGAATAAGAATCATAACCTTCTCTTCGTCTTTCTTCACAATCATATCAATTTGCGTCTCAAATGTAAGTATACTGTCAAACAGAACACCTAGGTAAAGAATTGGTGTTACCTTTTTAAGTAATTGCCTTGCTATACTCGTATAATAAGACAATCACACAGCTTTCCTTAAAAAAACCCTCCACACAGCATCCCTTAAGATGATATTGGCCCTGAGGGAAATTGTATTCCTCAGGGCCTCTTGTATGGGGTTTATGTTTAAAAAAACACTACACAAAGTAAATAAAACAATCAAATGGATTATTTATCCACTTGTATTGTGGGGAATACCGAGTTACAGCATAATAACTATTTATATTTTATTAACTTCATACTCGTACATAAATATTATCAGATTGCAAAAACACGCAGCGACGACCTCAGTACCTTTTGTCTACCGTACAAGAGTCACGACTGCTCCCAAACATCTAGGGCCAGTGAGACTATCGCATCCCCAATTGGTGTATGTTGTGAGGCTGAGGGTAGTAGGGTTGAAAAGGAGATGGGGAAGATGACGTTGGGGAAGTACCTGGCTATTCAGATCTGGTCACCAAGTATGGCCAAAGTCATTTCAATCAATGTTTCAATTCCGAATGGTGGTCGATACTGAGAGTATCTTCCACTCCGAAACGTGCCGCAAGTATACTATATATTATTTTGAAGGATTAAATTGTGAAATAACACAAATTAATCGCATAGAATTTAATTGCGCACGCCTGGATTTGAACCCACAGCCTTTGGCTTGCTAGTCAAGAGTATACAGTGCCATGGTAAAAAAAGTGTATTCCTTGAAACTCTCAAGGAAGTCACTGTGTTTTTAATTACTCCGGCAGTATAGTATAACATCTTGGACTGGTTTGTTTCTCTCAAATGGCTAAAGATATTGGGTACGAAGCAAAGTTTATCAAAACGCCACTACAAAATTGAGAATGCCATAACCCCACTGGTTCCGGGCAGTTAACGAGTTGTTGCTAAACTTTACAGTATTCACATGTAATACATTTTTAAAGCTGCATCTGCATCTTCGAGATTGAAATCGCGCAATAGGGCAGCGAACAAATTCTTGACTCTGATCTCAGTGATCGTGAGTTTGAAACTACGCGACGGCAAATATATAAGTACGCATAGCAAATCTTACTCTAATAACGGTGGTTCGCTCAAGGCTCAAATTTTAATAAATTCTGAAGAATTCTTAACGATAATTTTTTTCTTAGACCGATACCTACGAATGTAAGTTATTTATATTTAAGATTAATAAAAACAGTATCTTACCATCAATCACCAGATTTTATTTTTTCTACATCATCTACTTTCATCAATCAATAATAATTTATCAATTAGTATCTCCCTGAGGGATTCCTCTAGAAAAATCTGAGATTTTATTAACATGTTCATCAGAAATAATTAAAATAAACTCCAAGGAAAGATCAGTTTTCTAAGCCTGCTAGAGCAAATTCGACCATATCTGGTCCACGTGCTGATTATTTTTTTTACACGACTTTATATCGTCGTTAAGACTCCGACTTTATTTTAGGGTCTCTTTGATTGTACCTATTTATGTGGTTAAAATAGGTTGAGAATAGTTTGGTACACCCCTCCCCCCCCCCGCAGTCCCTTTGAAACTCGGAGTTGTCATACAATACAATACGCCACTGCATAAGCAAGAGTCTCTTTAACATTATTCTAATGTACATACATTTATTTTTAATTTACTTGGATTTCAACTGCTTTATTCTATACGTTTCACAGACAGAACGTAGAAGTATTGTACATTTGCACTGAAATTCAATGAATTACGTATTTTGAATTGCCAACTAGATTGAAGGCCTATTAATTACGTTCATATATAATCAGCTTTCAGCATTTACAAAGAAGATAGTTAGAAAAGCGTCTTTCAATCGCTTTCCTGTACAATTTGTGAGCAAAGTTGTTACCTATTCAGATTCGTTTGCATGGCGACAAAGTGGTTAAACCCTTGGGTATAACCCACATGTCTTTGAATCTCGTGAATCTTCTATTATTTAGCTTTAGCGAAATATAAGTACATGAAGATTTTCGGATTAAAATCAGCATCCTCTTTTGATAAACTAAATCGGATTTTTGTCATTAATCACAAATCCAATAATCCATTGAAAGCGCCACTAGCGAACACGGAACAACGCTGCTTAGTCACAAACTGGCTTAACATATTTTAACGCGTGTAAAATTTTCCCTTTTCCATCGATTTATTTGAAAATCTGTTCATAAACCAACCAGATTAGGTAAATTTTTAATCATTTACATTAAAAGATTTATAATGCCTCTTGCTTATCTTGCCTTTTATATTCGGCCTCGGATTAGTTGGATAACCTTTTATTTTGCGCCCTTTATTCGTTTTTAATTGACGAGTATTATATTTTTTAATAGTTTGCTTGTTTAGCTTTCTAAAAGATTATTGAAGAAATAACATTTCCGCTCGACTTCACCATATAAATATTACCAAAGCGTTTTGATAAAAAAAATCATACTTTTTTCGACTAAAACCTTTTAAGGTGAAAACACTTATTACATCTTAATCTTACTGTAATCTGTCTGTAATATACTGACTCTCATCATGGCTAGTCTTAAAGCAACTCTATCGTACCACGTCTCCAGTTTGTCTTCAACTCTTTCAAGTCTGACATGATTAAATTTCTTCACATTATTTCCTATTATAAAATAATATTTATTTATTTATTAATAAACGGACTTACGTTCAATATATTACAAAACGACACAAAATTTAGGACAATTTACAATGCAAGAGTAAAGGATGGTATATAAAAGCAGAGACAATTAGGGAAAACATAAGGAAATAGAAATGAAATAGAAGTGTCAAGTCTAGCCAAGACTTTGCTAAAAATAAAGTGATACAAAATATTCTCAATTACATAGTGAGCGACAAAAAACATTCTGACTTAGGTATACCAAAAAAATCAAGGCCTTGACGTGAGTTGACCATTCTACATATTCTGGACAATGGTGAGTTATAAGCATAATTAGTCGAGTGTTGATTGAGGAAGAGCAGTTCTTTATTTCTGAGTCTACGAGAAGGTATATTGAATGAGATGAGTTCTAGTAATGTAGGTGAGTCAATAAAATTGTTGATAATTTTAAAGAAACAAATGAGATCAGATTTTTTCCGACGGTCTTCTAAAGGAGAAAGATTTAGAATTTGTTCAAATGTTCAATAATTCACCGTGTATAACATCTGTTTTACAATGTTTTTGTCAGAAATTTATTCTAAGATAAAATTTTCTCTCTTGCAACATTTTTCTATAATTTTTCCCGCTACTTTGCAGTATTTCCTTATCATCGCTTCTCACCCGGTCGTACATCAAATTTCTATTGCAACAAGTCTACTTAGCTACAACTTGCTGAAGGTTTCCCTCGGATTCTGAAGTTTCGCTCGCAAAACCTACTCATATAATATCGTCCACCTGTTATGTAATAAGATGTGAAGGTAACTATGTGATCTCAGGATCTAATCTCTATAAACAACCGATGACCTTTGAAGCAGATTCATAAGTTACTTGGCTGTACGCCAGGACTTTGTGAGATTAAAATGAATGAAGGTTCAATTTATATAGGTGAGCGTTTTTTTGATATTGTGGTAATATTATAAATTTATTTTTTGTACTATATTTCGGAGTGAAAGACAATCTCATTTTCGTCCTGGTATGAGTCTCAAAAAAATGACAACGGCAAATTGAAAAAAATCACGAAAAAGACACACTGGATCGGCAAATTATATCGTATCTAAAAGCATATTACCCGCCCCAATATCGCTTCTTCCTTAGTGATACTAGAGAATAACGTCATTTTTAAGTTATTTAAAATGAAATTAGAAACAATTTTTCTTAAATGTCACATTTGCAAAGATAAAGAATTGACACTGTGTTGTGTTGTGTCTGATTTTTCCGGCTAAAATGCCTCCATATCGTCCACTGAAGATATAAACCGATATAAGTAAGTTGGTAACATAAACGCATGCTTGAAGTAAGCTCCATTTATCCCTACTTCAGGTAAAATTGATAAAAAAATTATCAAAAATTCATTCTTGAACAGATAATGAATTCCATTGGTGTGTTTGCGGCCGAGGTCTTGAGAAAAATCTTATTGAAATCTTCCACAATATTTTTCTTTTAAATCCGTGTAGAATAGATCCCAAACACTTAGACTAGATATAAACACTTCGAGGAAGTATCCGTTTATATGAGTGGTACATACAGGTGGTTCACATGAACTCTTTTTCCTAAATACCTAAGTGTTCTTCATTTTAGCTTTACAATTAAACTTGCTTACATTCTGCAAATATTTTTAACGATGTCATAAAATTATGTAATTAAATAATCTTTGAATGGTCTTACATCTCAAAACAAAAAACCGCTAATTTCATCTGCATAAAGTTATCCCATTCCTTGAATCATAGTACACCGGTCCGGCCATTTGTCTTGACCGAGTAGCGGGGATGGTAGGTAGGGGTTGAATGGAAGCCCGGACTTAATCCAGCACTGCCCGCTGTAATTAAAAACATATCGCTGTAAGTAAATATCATACCGTGGGCCTGTGTACAGTGTACAGTTTACAGTGTGTACACTTCCAGTTGAAAGCCTCCAGAGTGGCTGTGGGGGACTGCTCAGTAGACTCAGGGCTGAGGCCGGCTGTAAGAACTACATAGCGTAGGGGCGGGAAATGAATTCGGATGCATTAAGGGTGGCCTACTAGCTAAACATAAACGTGTTTTAATCAAATTTTTATTTGAACAACTTTTCGTTTAATATCTTTTGAAAGTTAAACATATCAATGTAAAATGCTGTTAAAAACGTCATGGCAGGCTATTTCTTAAGAAACTAACAGTACATTCAGAATATATCGAATCATATCTTCATGCAGCTGCGTTGATCCTATTGAATTTAATGACGAAGCACGAAAATATTAGAATTTGTATGAGCACGTTTTCCGAAATCACTATAGGACATTTGTGTTGTTTTTTTTAGTTTGTTAACAAACCTGTCAATTCATTAATTAAAGGTCTGCAGTCCCGTTTTTAAATTTGCAAGATTTTATATCGTTAAGTTTTCTCCGTTTTACAAACCGATGCTTTAGAAAATTGTAATAATTCAAAAATATGGGAAAAAATATTTGCAAGATAGTATTGTTAATTCTGATTTGAATGAGATCTAGGTCCCAATGGCCGAGTGGTTAGAGGCGTTGTCCCGGTAAGACAGAGATTCTGGGTACATTTCCCAGTTGACCTTTTTATTTTTACTGTGGCTTCTTCTATTTCGTTTTTTGTTTAGATCTATTAGTATTATCTATTTCTTTAAAAAAAATTTTTTATATGTTTACCCTGCAACACTTTTTTTTATGAATACCTGTCCACTCTAGACTAAAAATATGAATATCAAACTCTGTAAGAATGTGGCAGATTTAAATAGGGGCAGTTTTCTTTTTTTTAAATCAATAACATAAATAAGGGATACATTTTCCGCGTTTTGCAATATTTTCTCCCCAGAGTAATCATTTTAAGTCGACGATATAATTAACCCTGGTTAAATGGTTTGAACATTTAGATCGGATGGATGGAGAAAGGGGAAGATAGTATATTATGATGCGCAAGCGGGTGGAAGAAAAAGTCCGGGGCATCTCTGAAAACAAGGAATGATTAGCGAAATACATCCATAAAAGGGGTGACAGATTAAGCTATAAGTTCAAAGCGTTTTATATAACTCCATATTGCTCGCCATACAATCCCATACAGACCTGTCACACCTAAAAATATGTGTTATAAGTGTGGGCGTGGCGAAGATATGCGCTGTGATCTGCTAGCCAGGCTATATTTGAAAATTATGCGCCCCCTCTTTCTTCCTACGGCAGGAGAATGGGTCAGAACAATTTACGGAGCGCTGTATATACGGCTGTCATCTGTCAAAGTGACAGACCGCGTACAAAAGAATGATATTCCGCGGCAGTTCCCCAACTGATCTTTCCCCCTCTCCCGAGTAAGATTATGTAATACATGATGTGTTTAAAGCCAAAGAATGAGACGGCGGTTGATTTTAGATGAAGTAAAGAGTGGGTGAGTACCATCCCCGTTATTTATGACGTTCCATTCTTTTTACCAAACGAAAAATTTAAAATGTTATCTAATCATTGCTTTACAACATTCATGAAAAAGGAATAATTTAGAACGAATTAAGATTTGATCTCGAACCATCTAATGCCAGCCGAGTGTCCTATCCACCGGGCTATCTGTTATCTCACAAATAAAATACATTTTGTGTGTTTAGACCAATTCGTTTCAATCCAAAAACATTATTCTACGAATCGAAACGAGACTCAAATTTGCGGAGATCCCTTTTATAAAGATTAAAACAAATTCAAATTTCCCTTCTATTTATTTTGGTTTAGATTTTTTAATCTCGTGAAACCAATGCCAATACCAGCTACCAGAATTTTTATTTTATTTTATTTCAGACCTTTTTTATTTGATTTTTAATTTATTATTTCATTTCATATCATCCTTTTATTCATTCTTTTTCAAAACTGTTAAATGGGGGCTCAGAACGGATACAGCACCCAGTGATGCCCAAATTATCAAATAATGTATTAAAATATAATTATTGTGGAAAATAAAATAAATATTTCAAAATACTAAGACCTATGAAATATAAGGAACTTACTGGAGCAGGAATTAGCCATATCTTCTGTGAAATCTGAATGTAAAACTACCAGCAAAAACAATAGCACATACATTCAACGGATACGTTTTCAAAATCCATGGTATTTCGGATTGCTTTGTGATACCCCAGCCCTTGCTGGTACTTTTTCTCTAATATGCACATACCAGAACCAACGGTACGTGGTGCATTATCATTACTCCCGGAGTGCATACAAATATTATGCACACAAGTTTATTAAGTGCGCACGATTCCACTGAAGCGAAGGCGGGCAAACCTGCATAGGAATGCTAAATTCAAATTCTTTGCCTCTCAGCGGCTAAATTAGTTTCTTTTGATGCACATGATGTACGCCCAGGCCGGGAAAAACTTGGAAAGAATGTTTGTTCGCAGACGGTACAGCTTTCTGTGTAATTTTCATAAAAGGAAACATTCAACACTCGTCTCGGTTGTATTAATATTTTCCTTTCGGGCTTGTTTTAGTCATTGATGGAAGAGTTGAGAGGAACTGTTTTACACAAACAGTAGGTACTCTTAATTCTGTAGTACCTACCGAATAACTCTATAAGCAGTAGTGATCATGCGAAATTTAAAAAAAAGTTAGATATTATATAAAAATTCTAACCTAAAAAATTGTACAATGTAAAGAAACGATAAATAAATAAAAATATACCTCCATTGTATATTTGTAGGTAATCTTTTTCAAGATCATGCGAAAACAAATGTTGCGTCCTGGTCATATTCTCAAATAGATTTTATTGCACGCCATCTGAAATACTATAAGTGAAGTGCAGTGCAGTGCAGTACCCCGTCAGCCATATATTACTTTTACGTTTTTTTCATTCGTAAAGCCTGCAATCCCGTTTTTAACCGGAATTACCAATAATTTGAAGAGATTCTTAGTAAATTAGCAATATTCATTTTTCTCTGTACATTAAGAGTAAAACAGATAATTAGCTTTTCTGAAATTCGAACGTTTTAGTTTTCAGGTTAAAAATAAATATTCTTAGAGCAATATGAAGGGATTTATTAATGCGGGTCTTGAAGAGGCCCAAATTATGTGAAGGAGGATAAATATATTCCAGTAGCTCGTCCCAAGGACGAGACGACTTACACAAAAACGAGTCAACGAAACGACCCGTTCTCATGAAGCCAACTTCAACTGTGAACGGGTGTTCCGCACGGTCAGCGACCGCCCTCTTTTGGCCAGAATCAAGTAGGTTATTCAAGAATTGTGGGGCTTCAGCCCTGAGGTGGCTCCCAAATTTTAGATTTGTAGAGGATTAGCATTATTAATATAATTTCCCTAAGGGCCTATGTCGTATTTAAGGATGCAATGAGGAGGGTCTTTTTGAGGAGAGGATGGAGTGAATGTTGAACGTTGTAGGAGGGAGGAAACACAGAGGCCGGAAAATCATTCCACAGCCGATCTGTTGAACTCAAGAACGAGTCGTAGAAACGACAAGTAATCATGTGATAAAGGTCAACCGTGTACATATGTTGGGCGCGCGTTTGGCATGTTTCCCGACTATATACCAGTGCCAAAGGGATCAACAACACTAGTACCTCGGAGCATCTTACATTGTAATACTGGTAGAACAAGGACAGCATACGAATCTATCAAACGGACCGCCCGTTTCAGTTACTTGATTCATAAGTATTATAAGTATTATGAATTAATAATAAATAATAATATTTGGAGGACTTTTATATCGCCGTTTTTGTGCAAAATAACCTTAAGGGCGCTGTACAAATATATAATAAATTTCTACAATGATATACGTTATTACTAACTATATATGGAGATAATGTACAGTCAAATAAAGGGTTTTCCAATGAGAGGTGTTATTTTGATATTTAATCGTAAAAGATCAATGATTTCGTTGCTTGTGTAGCACGTAGCGCCGTATTGTTGAAAGTAAACGTTGTCCAAATTAATACTATCCAATTCCGGCCATGAAAAATCACTAATTATCTCTCGATAGCGCAATCCATTCACCGTAACTGTTGCTCCAGCCTCATTTTCGAAAAAGTAAGGTCCAATGACTTCGACGGACCATAAACTGCACCAAACAGTCACATGTTGAAGATAAAGAGGCTTTTCAACAATAATTCTTGGGTTTTCCGAGCCCCAAATGCGACAATTTTGCTTGTTGACGAAGCCACCGAGGTGGAAATGGGCCTCATCACTCAAGATGATTTGCATTTGATTCACTCAAGTGAATTTTAATAATTTGAATGCGTTGTTGAAGCGTGTATCGTTTCATTTTTTTTAATTGAATAGTTTTTACTTGTCAAATGTCAAAAAATAATAGCTTTAAAAGTAACATCTACCGAAATAGCGGGCTATTCAAAATAACACCTCTTATTGGAAAACCCTGTACTTACCCGGTAGGTCACTTGAGATTAACACTTAATTAACATTAACTAATTGTTTATTAGCGAAATTTAGATACAGGATTTAGGACATAAATTGAAAATTGGATATAATTAGACTTTTTCTGAGGAATGGTATATTTAATTTAAGGATGTGGACAGCTTAAAACGGTAAGTTAAGCTTGTTAATGTACTAAAAATTCTAAATTTGGACAAAAGTTATAAATTGTCTGGTACTTGACTTACAAAACAGAAGATCTCAAATAAAATTTCAATTGAAGTTGTAGATTACTGATAAAGATCATAATGTTTTTTTTTTAATTTAAAATCTTATCTAAGATTTCTTACTCTCTACAAAAAAATTATAAGAATTATTTCCAGAGTATAAATACAAATTCTCAACGTTTGCGTTAAGTAATCAAAAATTACGACGGAGTAGAAAGATAATAATGAAATCTTTGATGGAAATGGCCGATAATGAAGTTCTGAGAAGTACAAATAATTTTCTCTCAAATTTTCAACATCGGGTTTTGGTTGTCTTTCAAAATCAATGGTAATTATTTGTGCTTAAATAAGTACCTTCCAACTTAATAAGCTTCATAGAATCCACTGAAATTTAAAACTGAGTGGTATTTCGTGGTTTCTCATAAAACATTCTTTGATGTTATTCCTTGTTGGTGGTTTACTGTGGTAATTACTTTTTATTACGGCCTTTGTAGTCGACCAGCAATCCGGGTTCACATCCCGGCCTGCGCAAGTAAATTTAATTTGATGAATTTGTGTTTTATCACAATTTATTAATTAAAAAATAATATATAAGTTTACACGTTCCACGTTGAAATATACTATCAGTATCGTCTTGGTGTAAGACCACCATTCATGATTGACACATTGCATAAAATTTCTTAAGCCGTGTTTGGTGACCAAATCTGAATAGCCAGGTTCTCCCCCAGCTTTCCTCTTCCCCATCGCCTTCCTCTCCCCATTAACTTCAACCCTACAACATACCCCAATTGGGGTTGCATATTCTCACTGGCTCCGAACGAACGAGAGCAGTTGGGGCTCTTGTGCGGTATTCACTTTTTCTATGTAATAAAGAATTGTTTACCTACATTTTCACTCCCTTCAATAAAAATTACTTTTCATGTTTCATATCTGCTAGGCGTTCTGTGAAGGATATATTTTGTTTATTAAGTTAATTTCAAAGGTCCGTTATGTTGTCACTTTTTTGTGTTGCCATGGAAACTCCCTGCGCAATATTTAAACTGTAAACCTCTTACGAACCAACGCACTTAGACACGAGTAATTTCTAAAAATTACCTTACCAAAATATCAAGACCTCGTTTACCCTGAAATGGAATAAGTTTAGCAAAACAAATAGCTTGTTTGATTTCTCTCTTGCGTGTAATAAGCAGCTGGAGATCTGCTTGAATTCCCTTTAACATCTAGACATTTTCAAACATATTTTGAAAATGGGGTAATTACCATCAATTGCAATTAACGAACTGTAATATTTTATACCCAGTGGAATGGCATAGTTGGGTTGTCTTAATAAGGTGAAATGGCTGGCGTGTTATTATATTCCAGAGTGCAGTATCATGTTTGGGAAATTTACGAATTTTTAACCCAAACGCTCTGCCATTTCGTTTCGATCCTTTGTAATTGAAAATAATTCGGCCGTCTGTCTGGTATTCAACCTTTTGTACCGTGGGCTTTACTTTGCTGTCTAACTCTCCTGAACACGCGACGATTTTAAATGTATTAAAAAAGGGTTGAAGTGACATGGCATGATATCCCGAATATATGAAATGCTAAAAAAATATTAAGAAGACAAAATAAAACGTTTACGTTGCAAAATCGGATAGCGAATTTCATCGCATACCAGTGCAACTAAGACACCCCAATTTAATAATGCAGTAAAGTTGAAGAAAGAAGTAGGATAGGGAAGGGAAGGGAAAAGATTTTGAGGTGTCTTTTCAGATCTAGAAACTTAAAATAGCTAAAATCAATTAAAGAAATACGTCAAAGTATTGGTGGTTATTTTTATTTTCTAAAAAATTTATGTTTCTACATTTTTCGTTTTTGATCACAACCGTTCGGAGCCAGTGAGACCATATTAGCAACAATTGGGGTATATTGTGAGGCTGAAGGTAGTGGGGAACGGAAGGATATGGGGAAGAGGAAGTTAAGGTAGTACTTGACAGATCTGGAATCTAAGGAAGGTGTCACCAAACACCATTTCGTGTGACATTTCAATCATGAATGGTGGTCTTACACCAATACGATATTGAGAGCATCTTCCACTCTGGAATGTACCGCAAGTATACGTTATACTATTTAATAAGTTGTGAAGTAACACTAATTAATATTTTTGAACTCGCGACCTCCGGATTGCTAGCCGAGAGCCTTACCCTTCGATCTTGGAATTCATTTATAATTATTCATCGTAGAAGAAGATAATACTAATAAATCTATACGAAACATGAAACAGAACGAAAATAAAAAGGTAACGGTCTCAACCGGGAATCGAACTCGGGATCTCTGTTTTGCTGGGACAACGCCTCTAACCACTTGGCCACTGGCCAAATTTATTACCCTGTTTTATTTTAAACTACGTGTTATAGTTATCGACTTGGAAAAAATGCTCACAATCGCACTAGCAGAACCAATTTCTTCCATAAGGGCTACATCTGCAAAGTTCTGTTTTCTGAATGTAGTTATTATTTATTTGCTCGTATTATATATAGTCTTGTGTCCCAATACAACAAACTCTACGTCATCGAGTACACAGATGCAACTACTTTGTAGTGAGAATAGACGTTTAGTAAGACTTACAAAAGTTGGTCTGCCGGTGTGCCTCTTTGAAGGTTGACAGCGGTGAGGGGCACCGCGGCCGTGTCCGTTGGTTCGCGTCGAAAGGCTCGCCCGTCTGATTGGAACACTCGGAACACTCAAAACATGTTTTTATTTATTATCATTAACACATTATTTATTTTTTAATTTGGCTATCTTAGGTTTTAAAACCACGTTGAAATAAAAATAGTAATAAAGATGTTGAAAAAAAAAGACTATAAAAAATAATTCACAAAAAACTGCCAGGATACTGTTCGACGTACCAATAAATTCTTCAATGGGATTATCTAGAGTTCTAGACTACAGTTTTTCGTTGGTTTCATTCGTGTACACGATGACGTCAAATTTACCAATTTTCATCCGGCTGCCTGCGAATGCGCCGGACTACCGGTCGGCAAACTTGTGTTTTTTCATTTACTAATCGACCTCTATCGTAAGAAACCCTTCCCGTTTATGAACCTAATGACGTAATTTTTACGAAAAAATTCGTTCAATATTTCTATGACTGCAAGGAAACCTCTAGGAGGCGCACCGGCAGACCACCTTCATTAAGGCTTACTAAACGTCTGTTCCCAATACAAAGTAGTTTAATCTGTGTTCTCGATGACGTAGGGTTTTTCGTATCGGGATCCTGGACTATTATGCAATTTACTGAAATTTCATAACTGTGCTTTAATATGTCATTTCAGGTGCACAGAGTTCGACGCTTGAAGCATAAAGGTGGAGGCAAGTTGCTATTCGCTGCTCACAAACTAACTCCTAACTGAGAAAGTGCAAAATAACAAGATACAACTTATCGACATGTGAAACTTTCCGTGTCAAACTATTCGCTTTATAGGAGATTTAAAATTTTACAGCGCTACTGCTTACATTGCAAAAGGTTTTTAACAGCCCTTATATTTTTGTTATTTGTTTTTGGGGTATTATGCCGTGTTGCGCTAACTCCTTCTTTAGCCAACGTTTCGGACAGCATTGCAGTGTCCATCATCAGGGCAGATGTGTTATTTAAAAGTCAAATAACACATCTGCCCTGATGATGGACACTGCAATGCTGTCCGAAACGTTGGCTAAAGAAGGAGTTAGCGCAACACGGCATAATACCCCAAAAACAAATAACAAAAATACTTTTGGCCGTGAAAATCTTAAATTATATTAGCCCTTATATTTATTTATTGTTTTATTATTATAAGAGGGTAAACGTAACGTACGTTATAATCTACTCCTTCAAAGATGGCGTTAAATTAATTATTTTATGAAAATGAAAAAATATGTTTTATATGGACAGAAACTATTTATTCACGTAGATTGTAACGTACGTTACATTTACACTTAAGTTCATAGATGGCGTTAATTAATTCATTTTGTTAAAATAGTCTTTTTGCAAGGTATTGCTTTACAATATTAAGACAAATAATATTTTTGCGCCCGTACATAATCAACGTGTATATGAATGAATATTTTTATTCGTTTAAATCCTCAATTCTTTCGAGAAAGGCATACAAATACATTAGTACCGATGATTCAATTCAATATTTTATTTTTATGCCTTTTACGAAAGAATCGAGTTTTTTACGGACAAAACAGTTTATTCAATTCATATTGAGTATTTACGGGTACAAACAAATAATTTTTCTTAGTATTGTAAGCAATACTTTACAAATAATGTATGTTAATAAAATAAAATAATTAACGCCATCTATGAACACTTGGAATATAAAGAGCGTCGCGTTTAAGGTTAAACACAACGCTCGTTTTAATCTACGTGTTCACAGATGGCGTTAATTAATAAATTTTGTTTAAATACGCTTTTGCAAGGTATTGCTTTACAATATTAAGACAAATCATTTGTTTGCGCCCGTATATACGCAATATGAATATGAATCAATAGTTTTGTTCGTTTAACCCTTGGGACCTTCTAAGACCCAAACAGTCCCAAATGCCGTGCGCGCATTATACTCTCCTAAGACCATATTTGTCCCAGAACGACCGCACATTATTAAAATGCATATATCTCTCTTCCTCTCATCTAAAAATTAATTATTTCTTGTATGTCAGAAAGAGAACGAAATAGTGCTTGTTATTGTCTTTGAAAAAATGGAAGCTTGTAGAAGGTTCGATCCGTGCAAATCAACAACGTCTCAAGGGTTAAAGACTTAATTCTTTCGAGAAAGGCACACAAATATTTTACCGATGATTCAATCCAATATTGTATTTGTATGCCTTTCTCGATAGAATTGAGTTTTTATATGGACAAAACTATTTATTCATATTCATATTGCGTATATGAGGGCGCAAACAAATATTTTTTCTTAATACTGTAAAGCAATACCTTGCAAAAGCGTATTTAAACAAAATTAATTAATTAACGCCATCTGTGAACACGTAGAATACAACGAGCGTTGCGTTTAACCTTAATAAACTTAATGTATTTTTTTCTTATAATTCAGTTATTTATTGATTTACGAAACAACGTCAAACATACTAATTTCATTAAATAATAATTTTATATTTTTAGTAAGCATGTATTTCTTTTGTTTAATTTTTTGACAATTATCGTCATTTTCACAAATGTGTTCAATCGAAAGGCAAATTTCTAATCGAATCTAAAAGAGGCGAATATTTTTTTGGTGAATTCTTTCAGCTTCACAAATCCTACAATTGTTATAATATCCCGCGATTTTTCACAGTTCCGGGCTAGTAAATAAAAATTATGAACATACTTATTTTTATTATATATTATTTTACAAGTTTTACTAGGCGTATGTAAAGAATTATAGTATATATTTTTATCAAATAAAAATATCAAAAAGTGATGTACCTACAAAAAATATTCGACAAACTTAATTGCCTACCCCTGCCGTTTCTCCGCATTTAAGTAATGGAGTTTCTCTTGTTGTAATTATATATATGTAATATCTGTTGTTAACCGTGTCTTCATCATGGCACAAATTATATTATATATTATTGCATACAATTCTAAGGTCGCAGGTTCAAATCCCGGCGTGCGCAAGTAAATCTTATTTGATGAACTTGTGTTATTTCACAATTTATTAATTTAAAATTATATATATTATTCTTCCGGTAAGTTCCAGAGTGGAAGATATTCTCTTAGTTTTGCCCTGGTGTAAGACCACCATTCAGAATTGAAAATTTGCTTGAAATGGCTTTAGCCGTGTTTGGTGACCAGATCTGAATAGCCAGGTACTCCTCCACCTTCCTCCTCTCCATTTCCTTCCCCTCCCACTACATTTAACCTCAGAACATATCCCAATTGGGGATACCATAGTCTCACTGGCTCCAGACGGTTGGGAACAGTGCAGTATTCAGTTTACAAAAAATATCATTAAAAAGAGATAAAAGCTTTTTTTTTCTTTTAAGTCAGATTAACTTGCAATCTAAAAGTCTGGTAATCCCACGTTTGGCAAGGGTCGAAAACCTGCACTTTCACTAGACTGTAAATCCCTTTGTTAATTGACAGTGTTAGCGAAAACACTTTGTTTACTGGTTAGACTTTTTTGCATGTTGTAATTAAATGTCAGGATTCTTATAACCATGTGCCCTCCTCGACTTGAAGTTTCATTCGGGTTGCCAGGTTCACAGAATTAAACAAAGGATGTTCTAAGGTTATTAGCACGTACCGGAGTACTTTATCAAAAGCCAACCAATATTTATTAACTACATACGAGTATTTATATATTTAAATATAAAACAACTACGTCATAACTCACATATTTTTTCCATAAAATAAATACATTCTAACGTTTGTAAATCTGTCTGAAGACTGTATTTTGTTTCTTCTATTTTTATTTCATGTGTGGATTTTTTAGTTCTATTGTAATTTGATTTTGATTATTTCGTTTTCTTGTTCTCAATTATTTCACGTGTTGAAGTTTTTGTATCGTAATGAATATTGGTTACATTATTGGCAATACACAGGTGGGGCAAAAGTAATCACCCGATGTTCTTTTGCTGTAATTTTTTTATGATAAACTTTGGTACTGTTTTTGAAATTCGTTCAATTGTTTGTAAACCGATTCATGTCTTATCGATTTGTATTCTGCATTTGTTTACTTTACAAATGTCAAAACCGAATTGAGATTTGGCGCCATTTGCAAAATTTATAGCGTTTTCCAAGAGGGTGATTACTTTTGCTCCACCCTGTATATATGAACCTTTTTTTACACCTTTAAACCTTTTTAGAAAATAGGAACCCTTGTGCCTGATAAGATAGCTACTATTCTTGATTTGGTTGTATATTATGATATGTTTATCATAAAACAAACAAAAAAATATATATTATTTGTTCTGATTGGTTTGACAATACAGCGCAATTCGGAAGAGACATTACTGTATTTTTTCGATTAGTAAATATGAGTATAAAGGATTTGCATATGTTTTGTTTTTAAATTCGGTGTAATAAAATACTAGTATTTATTGAATTATTTAGCCGTTAAAAGTAAGCCGATGAATGTATATATGTACCTTTTTTTACACCTTTAAACCTTTTTAGAAAATAGGAACCCTTGTGCCTGATAAGATAGCTACTATTCTTGATTTGGTTGTATATTATGATATGTTTATCATAAAACAAACAAAAAAATATATATTATTTGTTCTGATTGGTTTGACAATACAGCGCAATTCGGAAGAGACATTACTGTATTTTTTCGATTAGTAAATATGAGTATAAAGGATTTGCATATGTTTTGTTTTAAAATTCGGTGTAATAAAATACTAGTATTTATTGAATTATTTTTCCATTAAAAGTAAGCCGATGGATGTATATATGTACCTTTTTTTACACCTTTAAACCTTTTTAGAAAATAGGAACCCTTGTGCCTGATAAGATAGCTACTATTCTTGATTTGGTTGTATATTATGATATGTTTATCATAAAACAAACAAAAAAATATATATTATTTGTTCTGATTGGTTTGACAATACAGCGCAATTCGGAAGAGACATTACTGTATTTTTTAGATTAGTAAATACGAGTATAAAGGATTTGCATATGTTTTGTTTTTAAATTCGGTGTAATAAAATACTAGTATTTATTGAATTATTTGGCCGTTAAAAGTAAGCCGACGTAACACAGTAACTTAGTGCACCTAGAAGCTTCATTAAATATGTCATCGAAATTTGGTATTACATTATTACTACATTACCGATATTTATGTAAAAACTCTCTGGGCGTATGTGTCTGGGATGTATTAATAAATAAATAATATTAATACATCACCTCAGGAATTAATCGAGTTTAACGGGTCAAAAGTTCTGACAAGTGTGAAGTTCTTTGTTTGTAGTTAGGTACCTACTTATTCCTTTATTTGGTTTTATTCAGCCGTATAAAGGACATACGAAATGATAGAGCGCCAATCATCATATCTGAAATGAACTAGTTCTTACCAGGTTGACAGATGTATTTTTCCAAATCAATCATGTTTCTACCAAGTATTTATTTTGTATATTTATTGCTACTCTTAACATTCGAAGACATTGTAAAACTGTCAAAATGACGGTTGTCAAAACTGTTCGTGAATTAAAATTTCTTCCAAGTTGTCGGTGGTCGAGACAAAACCCTCCCTGATTCTCGACTGGCCCTCGATTCTCGACGAAGTCATTCCACTCGAACAACGAGTGGTTCGACACACTCGTTGTTCGAGTGGAATGACTTTTGACGATTGGCATATGTAAGTATGTACCTTCGACGAAACTCAATAATAAGAATGTCAACATGTACACACTTTCGATGGTGATTGCGAGTGGCCTTGATTCTTTAATCAATACCCAGGTATCTCAAATGTTATATTTATTTTGAAATATAGATGACTTATATAATTTGTTTACTATTAATATAGAATATTGATCGATAGACAGGTATTGAAATAATGATATATTAGAAACTATTTTTAATCTTGAGCAGCACAATGCTTTCGATTCCGTGAGTGATTTGATTATTATTTATATTCACGATTACAATGCAATATTTAATGAAAATAAATCACTTTGTTTACACCACTAATTAATCAAAATAATTGACTTGTTTCGTCAAGATAAACGCATATTAAAAATTAATAAATATAATTATAAACAAGTAAGTACCGGTAGACAAAAATATTACAATGAGCGGTGATTAATTAGTTTTTATAAAAAAATGTATATCATAATTTGCTTATAAAATAGGGAATGATTTTATTAATTTATTTTCAAAAACTTTTAAAAATTAGCACAACAGAATTGAGGAGTTACTAAGGTGTTTAAGTAACTAATAAAAAATTTATGATTGTGTATATAATTGTGAATGTAGGCATTAAATGTGAAAATAAATTTAATTGATGATACTTATGTAGACGTCAGAAAATAAAACAGTCTGAAAGAGTGCACTCGTCCGTTCAGGAACATTTCCGTGGCGCTGCAGTTTCCTGGTAGGCGGAATAGTTGCGATCATCATTATTGTTGGCGACTTTTAGCTTATGCTAGTGGAATCTACCCACATTTCTTATTTAACAGTATACAGCCATGTGCAGAATGCGTTGAACAGTTTTTTTTGGGAATTCGACAGTTTACATTTATTTCAGTTCAGTGTACATAAGTATTATATAGACAAAATAAAACCAATTATGGATTTCCTACTTGTGACTTTACCTCTATTGAGACAGAATATGAATTAAAAAAATTATAAAAAACAAAAGATTATATAAAACGAAAAATAGTTATAATATAATAATATTCTTTTAACGTTTGTGTTGCTAAAGCGAAAACGCCTTGACAGCACACTTACTCTAACGGATATCGCTCTTCTTTGTCTTTCCATATCCTCAATGTCTTTCAGGCGTCTGTAATAAAAATAATATGTCCCAAGTATTTTGCATCATGACTAACCATTTTCCTACTGTATACCTATACTGAGAGTGTCTGCATGAGTTCAATTTTACATATACTGTATCGAACATGAAAAATGATTTTATTGCATTTGCTTTGCCTGACAACCTAGAGGCTGGCCAATTCCTCCTGGTTACCGACTGAATTAGCCACTGATGCTGACAACCTAGAGGCTGGCCAATTCCTCCTGACTACCGACTGAATTAGCCACTGATGCTGACAACCTAGAGGCTGGCCAATTCCTCCTGACTACCGACTGAATTAGCCACTGATGCTGACAACCTAGAGGCTGGCCAATTCCTCCTGACTACCGACTGAATTAGCCACTGATGCTGACAACCTAGAGGCTAGCCAATTTCTCCTGGCTACCGACTGAATCAGCCACTGATGCTGAAAATTTGAGGCGTGCCAATGCTTCCTGGCTACCAATTGAACTGGCCACTGCTGCAGCAGTTGCCTGCGCCATTTGCTGTATCGTATGGCGCGATGATGCACAATATGCTCCAATCTGAAATTATCGCTGAAAGAATTACGACTGTCGCAGTTTCAATCTGTGTATTAAAACCCAGTTGTATTGAAATACATATAACTATTTCTTGTGAATTGGGTTGGCTGTAAGAAATAGGAACTACCTATAAGCTACACCCCTTTGTACGTTCTGTGTACCAGTACAATACATCTAATTAAAATGTGAATTTTAATTTGAATCGTCTTTCTTTTATGATGGTGTGGATAGAACACCTCACGGCGTTTTACTTAAATAATTACCCAGGTTGAGACTGATGTGTGCCGGTGCTTATTATTTACAGTATTTTCTTGCCATGTCCCGTACATTTACCATAACTGATTTGGACGTTATTTTTACTTTTAATTTTTTTAATTTACAAAAAATATTTTACATACCGTGATTTTATAAATATTTTTGGCAGGAATTTAAATTAATTATCTCACAGGTATTCTAAAAAATACTACCGTTAATGCCTCCAGGTAGCGATGGCTCCAAATATTCTTCAATATTATTCTGAGTTGTATCTCGAAAGACCTTGAGTATTTTATAACATTTAGATTCGAATCTACTAAGAAATAGCATCAAATTCAAAAGAAACTTTTGCATTCGAATCTGTTTTCAAGTTGATCGAACCGTTTTTACATTGATTTCCTGGGAGCGGCAAACAAGTGAATCAAAAATCAAGATAGATTAGTTCATTGCTACACACTTGATAATGATGTAGGTACTTATTACACTTAAGTGTTTATATTGTGTAAACTTCGGAAACTTCACTCGTTTTATTGGCCACCATGAATGTAAATTGTACCTACGTAATTTGTCTTCAATCATTAATTTATTGTCGGCTTTTCACAATATAAGCTAAGCTAAGATAGTGAGACTAATAAAATGCAGTTTTTTATGCATCTATGGATAAAATTATCAGTCTGGGTTTTGACTAAAAAACTTACAATGTAAAAATGATACAAAAACATTGCAGTATGTCTATATATATTTATATATTTTTTTAATTACGAACACACTTGAATACAATACAAATCTAAACGTGGGTAGATTTTGATTCCAAGTCCCAAAGACGCCATAAATTAAATAATTTTAAAATGCGTGAACTAATATTATTTTAACGAATAGATTTAGTCAGAAATGGTTTAAAACTTTTCTATGCATTCTTTTTTTATATTAATACCGCACAAGAGTCCCAACTGCTCCCTACAGACTGGAATCAGCGTGTTTATGGTATCCCCAATTGGTGTGTGTTGTAAGGTTGAAGGGAGTCGGGAAGAGGAACGTTGGTAAGTACCTACCTGGCAATTTATATCTTAATATAATAATAATATCTTTATTTAATAAATTTGCAATTATAAACATGTAAATAGATATAATACACAACGATTAGATAAAGTTGAGGATTCTCATAACCTACCTCACTAGGCTAGCGGCTAGCCTGTGTTGAGGCAGTCATTTTAATAATTAATTTAAAAACTTGTTAATGATGGCCAAGAACACCCTTGAAGGGTGAAAGCCAGAAATAATGTTAAAAAAAAAAAGTATACCTCCACTTATATTATAATTTAATATTTTTGTTCCATCAATAGTTTCAAATTAGTGTGAGGGCACCGGTAAAGGTCCTATTTTTACTTTTTATCCAAATTATAATGTCCTTTTTGAATTTTTTTTTGAGAATCACATTTTTTTATGTTCTCTTGAAGAGTATTGTACAATCTTGTTGCAATGTACCTAAAATTTCTTCGTCCAAAAGTAGTATGCATTACAGGAATTTCGAGTAAACCTTTGTTATTGCTTCGAGTACAGCGAGTATCTGGTCACCAAACAATGCTAAAACCATTTTAAGCTTAATTGAATTATGGTCTTTTACCAGGGCGATGCTGAGAGTATCATCCTCTACTACCTTGCCATTGTAATTCATATTCATGTTTATTCTACATAATATTTGCATAACCACTCGAACGATTTTTGACATACATAATATGGCAAGATTGCAAAACGTCTTGACCAATCGCTTTTTTTATTTATTTTTTTTATTTTATTTTATTTTATTTTTTATTTAACAATTTTTTTTAAATAAGACAATGTGTCCTTACTGGGGTACCCCGTTCTAAGGTCACATTGTACATGGTTATGTGTTTGAAATAGTATAAGTACATATGTTAAAATACTACATAGAAAATTAAAAAACAATATTTAGAGAAAAATAAAACATAATACAAGCTTTAGTCTTTGTTGGGTTGCAAAATTATATCTATATTCTTCCTTCTCTTATTCATAATCCATTTCTTAATGTTTCTTTTGAAGTCAGTTATTTTTTTAATGTTTTTTTTATTTCAAAAGGGAGGACATTAAATAATTTTATAGAATAATAGGTACTGCATATTTCTCTGTCCAAAAGTTGTTTTAGTTGTAGGTTGGTGTAACATATGTTGTAATGTGGATCTTGTGAGTCTGTCTGAGTTTGTCTGTATAAAGTTGTCCTGGTTTTTGAATGCGTGAATTAGTATATCTTTTGCGTATAATTGTTTTGGTGTCATTACATTCAGGGTTTTAAAAACATAAATTTGAATTTGTTGTTCTTTATCTAAAATGTTTCTTATTGTTTTGAAGAAATAGGTTAGTTTTTTTAAATTTGTTGCTCACATTTTCTATTTGGCTTGCCATAGTGTTGTGATAAATATATGGAACCCAAAAAAATATGGCATAAACGATGAAATGGGTGGATTCATTGGCTTTAAACCACAGTTAGCAGTTCATTTGTTTTTTATATTAATATTTTGAGGAATGATATTAATTAAATCGAATGACCAAATCTAAAATCTAACACACATCGCTCGAGTGAATGGTCACATTGTAAAGCAAGTTGATACTCATCCGCGAAAGATAGATGCAAAATTATCACCTTATTTTGTAGCGCGTTTTCAAGTTGATGCCAAAGTACCATCCCGACTCTTGTAGCGATCCTTTGATAAGAAAATGAAATAACGTAATATACATTACATTATTACATTATCTTACCAGTTAAGTATGGCGTGACTTACATTGCTGCATGCGTATTTACTTCACTTTCCTTTCTCCTTATAAAGGAAGAAGATCCGTCGGGGTGAAATAATCCGCACCCCTCGCAGAATAATACAATATGTATAATAAAATTGTTGAGTGGTCACCCAAGTCCATCAGGCTTTATTCCAAAAGCAACCCCCTTTGTTCTGCAGGGGTTGGAGGGTAATAGAACCAGCCCTAGTACGAGAATTCCCTCCGCCCTTCTGGCTTCTAGATAATAATAATATGAATTATAATCCAACGTGATTCTGGAATGCGTTCCAAAACTTTCAAATAGTATTCAAAACTTTTAAAATAGGTACCTTCCAATTTATTTTATACTAGCGCGGACCCGGAAAAATTGCGGGATGTTTTAATAAGGAACTTGAGTGAAAAATGTTAGGGCTTAAAAATCAAAAGAAATTTTATAAATATAAAGATCAATTATTTTACAAGCAATAATTATTTGCCTGAAACACTCATCCACATTGAAAAATCTCCTGATAAAAGATACATGGCTCCAACGGGACTCGAACCCGTGTCCCTTCGATTTCCGGTCGACAGCTCTGACCACTGAGCTATGGCGGCTTATCTCTTACCCGCGAAATAATTCAATATATACTAGTGTTTCATTCAACAATTACTGCTTGTTACATTTTTTTAATTATTTCGCGGATAAGAGATAAGCCGCCATAGCTCAGTGGTCAGAGCTGTCGACCGGAAATCGAAGGGACACGGGTTCGGGTCCCGTTGGCGTCATGTATCTTTTATCAGGAGATTTTTCAATGTGGATGAGTGTTTCAGGCGAATTATTATTGCTTGTAAAATAATTGTTACCCTTTGTGCTATGCATAAAAAATCTTGTCTTAAACATTAGTTTACCAAAAAAATAATAATTAATAAAGATCCATGTACCGGCCAACAGATGAATAATATACCTGAATAATAATTTAAATACTGAAGGAAATAAACTAAAAAACATATTTTCACGATTTTGTTCTTATGCCATTCACTGTATATTTTAGTAACAATATTATAAATTTCAATGTTTTATGTGTTATGTATAAGATAAATTGTGAAAATACATTTTCTAAAACAAAATGGATATCTATCTGTTATCACACATTTCATTGCCAGCGATTTTAAGTCTCATGTACAATGGAACTGCTTGAAGAATATGTTCAGAATCGATTGCGCTAAGTATTGCTTTAAAATATACTTTTATTTTATTTTATATATGCAGCTTCTCTGACGGTTTTGGAATAAATTATCTACGATTTTTCGAAGTAAAATTTTTCTCAATGTCAGCAGTCCAATGACTAAAGAAAATTTTGTTTTTCTTTATTCATATAATGCATGCATGTTTTATTTGCAGAAATTATGGAAAAGTCGGTGATTTGTAATCAAGTCATAAAAAAATATTTTGAGGCTCACGTTGTTAACGCTGGCTAAACCTTGTGATGCGATACCTCAAAATAATGTATTACGGAATTTTACATCTTAAAAAGGCCTTCAGAAAATGTCTATCAATGTGGTATTTGTCTATCTCCTAAAGATAACACCCAGCAACACCGGATAAACGTCAGCTAGTGACTCATAAAAACTATAATTCAACACACCTTTAAAGTGTGTTGAGTTATCACGGAACCTTTTGAGATATATACCTATTAGTAGATACCGGAACGTTTTGAGATATATACCTACCAGTAGGTACCGGAACCTTTTGAGATATATACTTATCAGTAGGCACCGGATAGGTACCAAAAAACTTAAATTCATGTGGAAATGTACAAAAGTATTTTTAATTCATATGAAAATATATCATCAAAGAGATGTACATATAATTGTCACCCTTAAAAAAAATCGTATTTTTTTCATAATAGTTGTTTATTGTCAGCAGCGGTATGAGAAAAAATAGAACGAAACTCTCAAAAATTCAAATGCACCCACCGTAATCATATATCCAATAAGATAATAAAATGAAGAGGGATTTTCTCGAGGGGGGATGATAATATCTCAGCTAGATCTAGAAGAGGGGGGAGGGCTTCGCGTCGTCTAGGAACGTAAAACTTGATAAACCCCATCCAGCCACCATTCTTAACCAACAAAGAAAATGGAGAGCTTAGTAGGTATTCATGGTAGCAAAAAAGTACCGGCCCTGAGCCAATTGGCACCTGGAGTTGGTTGGATTTGGTGCCTTTTAAAGTACCTACCTATTTGTTATCTTCAATAATATTATTATATCATGATATTTTTTATTTACATTTTTTTATTCAATAATTATAATACATGGGAGTTATTTACAGGTTATGTTAAAAAAAGAGATAGTCTTGTCTACCGGTTCTACCTTGACATTGTCTTAATTAATAAGAATGCGGAGTAGAATTGTACATATTATATTCATAGAATAGTTGAAAAAAAATTAAATGTACTTCGTCAACACAGTAGAAGACAAGTAATCAGAGTAATAATTTCGGATTAATTTTTTAGAATGTGTAATCAATTTAAAATAATAATTAATTAATGATTTTTTTTGAAGTGAAACTTCTTTACGCGCGTCATGCAATTTCGAGGACCGGAGTAAAACCGACTCATGACCGAAACGAAAATGCGGGTACCCCCACCACCGATTAAAGTTCATTTGATCTAGTCAAAGTTTTGAAGTAACATATAAATGCTTCTTAGCTCATCCCGACAACTGGCGTTGGTGGTGTAATGGTCAGCATAGTTGCCTTCCAAGCAGTTGATCCGAGTTCGATTCTCGGCCATCGCACATTATTTTTTTGTTTTTAACGCCTTTTTCATTCAATATCTTATTTTTTAGTAGGTCAGAACATTTTTTAAAAGAAAATAATATTGCAAAATAATAAAAACACTTATCTCACTGTGATAAAACATTACTCCGCTAGAGCGCGCTTTGCGTTATTGTGTTGGATTAAAATTATTATCTAATCCGTATATTATGATAATTGTATTACATTTATTTAATTAATTTATTTATTTTGATAATATGTAATAATTTACAGAAAAAAAAATTAAAACTATCTCCCTCTGATAAAATATCCGTTCGCTAGAGCGCACTACGCGATCTTGTGTGGGATTCTATTTCTGTACATTGTACATTATTTTTAAAAATATATTATATTTTGGGTGTGATGTAGGTAACATTATAAAACATAACAAGCTCTCATATTTTCAGAACCTACATAATATAATCAATTTATGCGGCTTTGCTTACAGTTGGTGCTCAGCGTGGTTGGCTTTCAATCAGTTAAGCGAGGTTCGATTCTCGGCTGTGGCATTTTTGAAGTGAAACCTTGTTGAGGTGGGGGAGCCGCTCACGAACGTTCTCTCTCTTCTCTTCTTTCCTCTCTCTCAGACACCAGCGAACTGCGCCACGCCAAGCATCAGCTGAAACTAGAAGTTTCACTTCTGTCTTGCGTAGGCTTGACACACCCACTTTTTTTTTTTGATTTTATGGATTCTTTCGTAATCCTCTAACTAGCTAGGGCTTATAACAATACCCTTCATGTTTCTAGCTGACTAGTACTGCGGCTCATTTGGCCTTATTACTATTACCATCTGATGGTTGTATTTACTTGACTGATTTTATATTACATTAATGAGTTTTATGAGGAAAAATTCTTAACTGATTTTGTTTCCTGGAAGGCTGGTATGGGTAAGTACCGCGCCGCGCGCCGCCTCGGGAATCATTCATTAGATAACCAAGACCTCTGCCATTGGTTACCCCAAACAATAAAAACCTCGCGGACGCTGTATTAGTGTCTCATCGGCTCCTCGGCTTCTTGACTGCTCCAACTGCGCCTGCACAGTGTCGGCCCTGCCCTGGCTCATGGGGTGAGGTTTGTCCAGGTTTAGGTAACGGATGCATCTGCCCACCAAGAGGTCGGTTGAGGTAGACCCTTTGAACCTTAATTTTTAATTTGAATTTTGAATTAATAACCTTTATTCAATAAAACGGGGTATTCATGTATCTAACTATTGTTCTAATCGTCGCCGCCTTTTCGTTATTCGGCACAGCATAGTTATATGCGTCTACGAATGTGTATTTGTGTGCTGTATGACTGGATGAACCTTTGAAGAATGACTTTTAAATTGCGTTAACTTTTAATGCTCAAGAAAAATATTTTCCACCCCTACTGTTATTTTTTGAATTAGCGGAGCCAACGATTGCAATGTTGTGTGTCAAGATGTACCTACTTGTTTTAAGCCTCTACCGGAGAAGATGTGAACTACAATAACAGTCATGTACATATTACGTTATGTTACCCGGCGTTATTTTATAACGGATTTTTATATCTGTCAATAGATGGCAGTGCAAACGAAACAAATTTAAAATATTTTATTATTATTTTGTAATGATAAATAAATAATATTTCCATGTTTTCAAACGTAGTCTTAAATAGTCAGTACTGTAGGTAACTGGACAAATCAGAATAGGAAAATAGCAACAATCAGAACACTTTTGAAAAGTTATAAAGTGATGGAAAAAAGCTAGGTTAGGTTAGGTTAGATTTTTTTAGGCTGTTTTTTTCATCGGTTTGATTAGATATCATTTTTAAAAAGTGTTTCATTATTTTGAATTGTCGCGAAACTCATCAATACATAATTTGAAATATTTTATTGGCTTTTCAAATAAATAAATTTCTGCCTATCGGTCTCAATATTATATTTTGCCACCCACAAATAAATAAATGATTCACTTGAAAAAAAAAAACAAAATAATTAAATTCACTGGTCCTTTAGAAAAACCTCATTGAAACCATTTCCATGCTCCCTATGAAATTTTTCACCAATCAAAACGAGATAGCTTTAAAATGATTGGTCGACTAAACAAAGGTGGCGTAAATGGTTTTACACAGTTCATGTTCATGCTCATTGCTCAGTTTTCACTAGAGGTGGGTCTTGTGAGTACTTTTCGTTTCTGGGTACAGTGAGTACAGGTACAAAATACTTTCAAGTATTTTATACGTACTTTAAGTATCTGGGGACTGGGGACTGAGGACGGAGAGTGACGGGGACCTGAGGCGTGCTGAACACTGAGCAGGGAAGTTGAGGGGTAGGGATGGGAGTAACAGGTAGGAACAACATTACTTATAGATGTTCAAAATAAGTAGTTTTTCAATGATTTATTATTTTTATACTTTCGTAGTGTAAGGTTCATAATATAATATAATAAAGTAGGTAATAGGCACCACCTTTGGGGTAATTTTAAGTAAATAATTCCATTCAATATTTATATTGTATATAAATTTATGGTATTCTACAATTTAGGAATACGGGACTAGTTTTTCTCGTAGATATTTTAAATAAAAAGTAAAATTTATTTTTACTTGAAAAAAATACAAAATAAAGTTTTCGAAACAGCCTGTAGCGAGTTAAACGTATTCAGCAGATTATACGAATGAACTGAAACTTCATCAAAATTACGCGAACTACCGTAGGCTGAATACTCATTACTCTCCTTTTTTCTTCGCACACCTTTCTAATAGGACCGAGTGAAAAGGCATCAGTATTTTACAGTGCGACGCATCACATCAACCAACAAAATATACCTTTCTCTTTCCCCCTTTCGTGGAGTGAAGAGTGTCAGAATACTTCTATTCCACTCCACTGAATAAATACTGTAGGCAAAAATACTTCTTTGTCCGTTTTCCCAATGCTACTTTCCAACAGGCCAGAGAGAGAGAAGTCAGTAGCATTTTAAAATACGAAGTACTTCAAGGCCTGTGATGTTTACAAATACTTAGGAACCAGGTATTTTGGAGATTACAAAGTACGGAATGAAAATACCTGGTACTTTTACTGGGTACGATAAATATGCCTCTCTAGTTCCACGTCACTCGAAGTATGACTCGAAGTTCGCAGCGCAGTTCTGATTAGATAGTTGATTTATGGTTCTGATTCCGACCATAAATAAACCACTCAATAAACTGTTTTTATAAACCCAATAATAATATTATTGAATATATAAAAAATAAAAATAATAAAATGGAGTTCTACAAATTAAACTTAATAACAATAAATAAACCACTCACGTTCCGAGTTCCTCAGTAGGGTTTATTTATGCTCAGTAGCAGTAGCAGTTCTCAGTAGAGGTGGGTCCTATGAGTACTTTTCGTTACTGGGTACAATGAGTACAGGTACAAAAAAATACCGGTGACAAAATACGCAAAAGTATTTAATACCGACCTGAGGATTGATTCAGAATTCTAATGAACTCGCAAAGTCGAATATACCCATCAAAAATACCTACTGCATACAAAAAATCGCTATCATAAATACCTACTAAAAATACGCATCAAAAATACCCTTCAAAAATACCCATCAAAAATACCCATCGAAAATACCTATCAAAAATACCTACTGAAAATACCCATCAAAAATACCTATTAAAAATACTTGTCAAAAATACCTGGTAAAAGTACCTATTAAAAATATTTAGTCCCCGTATAAAATACTCATGAGTATTTTGGAACCAAGTATTTTAGAGATCTGTCACAAGTACAAAGTATCGCATTGAAATACCCGGTACTTTTACTGGGTACGATAAATACGCCTCACCTTCTCATCTATAGTCAGTGTTGCCAATTCAGCTCCTTTAGAGCTAGATCTGGCTCTAAATCGACGTCGTCAGCTCCAAAAAAAGTCATTTAGCTTCTTAGCTCGTTTTTCAGATTTTTCAGCTCTTATTCACGTGAAATAATATTAAAAAAAATTATATTTGCAATAATATTCCAAAATAACGAGGACTTCCCAAAAAAGGAGATTCCCCGAACTCCTGCACAAGTAAACAGTTACTAAAAATAGCGCTGTTTACACGCACACTTCGGAGCGACCGAGTCCCGCGACACTTTAGGCCGCCGCGCAAGTCTCACAGTGAACTGCGCTGTAAACCTATCGATCAAATCAGCTCTTTCGCAGTTTCGGTACTTGCTCTGCCGTGGTCAAACGGAGAAGTGGAACGAGTTTTTAGCCAGTTAAATATAGTCAAAAATAAAACTAGAAATAGACTTGGAAATGACATGGTTAATTCGATTTTAACAATTCGATCGGGGCTCAGGCGACACAACAAATGTTGCGAGGATTATGAACTTCCCCCAGAAGTTCAAAAAAAATTGGAACAATGGCTGTATATGAAAAAAATCCTGATGAAGCCGGTCCTAGCAGTGCGATGGTACAGGAACTGGAACCGGATGACTGCTTAGATTTTTTAGAGGACTAGTCGCTGCCTAACAAAAAAAAAATTATAAAAAAAACAATAAAAATATCCTGAAGACTTCGATATTATCAAAAATAATTGTGTTTTGAAAATTATAAAAACAAACAAGTGTATTGTTGAGTGTTTGTTATGAGTTGTTCAAAAGCAGCCAACAAGAAGGACAAAAGGTAAGTTTTTTTTTTGGCAAAAATTCTGCAGTCCGCCCCCGAATTTTTCTTCTCTGAAATTCTCTAACAACCCCCCCCATGCTTTATGTCACTTTCAAAATTTTAGCTCCTTTTTGGCTCTTTTTTGGGTTTCGCCTAGCTCTACTTTAAAATTCGAGTTGGCAACACTGTCTATAGTTCTCAGAGTTGTTTTACAATCTTATCCAAGTGTACGTGAAACGTCAAAAGCGTGGTAATTTTGTGTCAAACTCTCTCATTTATTATATTATTTTGAACAGTATATTGTAACCCAAGGTTTTCAATTACACAGAAGAACATTCAGAAAAGATATTCTTCAATTTGAATAAAATAAAAAACATTATTTCTCTCTGGTCAATTTTCTTTTTTCCTAAGTTGTCAAAGCAAAGGGAAAAGGCGCGAGGTCTAGTGAAATATTTATTGGCCAAAACATCGGTTTTTTTGACTTGGAGCGTTGAAAGTTGCTTTAAATTTCTTAAATTTGACATTTCATATTACAATATTGATAAAAAATATGGCTGACTTCGATTTCTCGAAGCTGGTGGATTTCCTAGAGCTCGTCGGAAGTTTAAAGGTATGTTTCACCAAAAAGCTGACTGGATAAGGTATGATTATTGTGTTTTTTGTATTATTTGTATAATACTGTTAATTCTTTCAGCATGTCAAGAGGACCGGCTGGGTTATCAGAGATATTCCGGATTGTGAATCAATCGCTGGACACATGTACAGAATGGGAATGATGACCTTCTTACTCAATGGATCACAAGAACTCGACAGACTGAAATGCTTAGAAATTGGTGAGTCCATCATAATCTTATGTTCTTGGAGTTAGTTATTCACTAGTTTCTAATGTAATATGTTTTTGACAACCGCTGTGAAAGACAGGTTATTCTCTTGATTTCGAGTTGCTATTTGCAGAATCAATTCTTATCATGAATATGCAAATGGCACAATGTATTTAATGTTTATGACAGTGCTTCCATTAACATTTACAATTAATAACATACATACAAGTACAGTCAATTGGGTACATTAATTATATCAGTTTGCAATGCAGCCTCCTGTAAAAAAAACAATACTGTAATTATTTGAGATCGCTGGCAACGCTTAATACGATTTTTTTTTAAATAAAACCTTTTGATTCTAAAAGGCAACTAACTATCTGCATTTGGGAAATTTTAATGTAAACGTTCTAATTTTTTAATTAAGTAAAATGAAAAATCACTTTCGTTGTGTGGGATGACAGCTATTTACAATAATTTAATTAAGTGTGGCTAGCGATCCCGAATATTTACCAAAATGTTTGACTGAAAAATGTCTATTTCAGAATAAAGGTGTTTTAATAGCGTAGTTATTCTCCCCATAGGCTAGAGGCATGATCATTGTTAGGTTGGTCCTCCCTCTTGGAAAAATAAAAAGCCTGTGCTGCTTAGCTCTGGTGAAGTTATTGGGGACATAAAACATAATGCGTTCCAGAACATCAGGAGTGCAAATGTGTCCATTGAGCAACTTATGTGCTACTAACACCATTGCACTTTTTCTCCTAACGTCTAGACCAGTGGTTCTTAACCTTTTTGGGGGTACTGAACCCCACCAGTTACATATGCACATTCACCGAACCCCTCCTAATTTGAAAAATTAGGAGTAAATGTCTATGGTCCGTATATAATGACTATGGTCATTTTCGGGCGGCCATCTTGACCGGTAATCGCAAGCTCTACCGCTGCGTGATCACCTTTAGCCAATGATGGACAAGCGGGGCATGTCACCACGAATCATATAAGTCGGGGGTCTTGACCTCCACCGAACCCCCGAGACTGACTCACCGAACCCCTGGGGTTCGATCGAACCCAGGTTAAGAACCACTGGTCTAGACGATCTAGACATAGTATTCCAGCAAGAAAATCAGGGGGATACAACCTGAACTCTCGCAAGTAAAGGTATTCCATAAAGTGACGCATACATGTAGTTAACATATGGAAATTTGCACTACTCTTCAATTTCATTGTTGCATCACACCACAGACATAGGAATTAATAGACGAGAAGATAATGGCGAGGGGTAAAATCAACTGTTGAAGAACGAAGGGAGTGAAGCTGACTGTGATTCGTCAATAAATCAATCTGACAGTAAATAGGCATCTCGCATTATAATATCACCATTTACTTCTTAAAAGTAAAATCTGCTTTTGAATGAATAGACATTTTTACATGGGAGCGCAAATTACTCGCCACGTTATGAACAAATTTGCGAAGTCTAAATTCGGCAAAAAAATTCGGTAATATTTTCAGAGTCGAATATTTCGTTTAAGTATTTAGTTAAGACACTTTTATAAATGTTCATAATTTACTTCCCAGCAACCAACAAGCTTTGTGTTTCGCGTCCAGACGTTTCTCGATGTGATAGTAACAACTGATTCATATTATACAATGTGAATATGCTTAAAATAAAGTAAAATAATGCTTATATATGGAATGTAATACGACAATTGGGTTTATTCTCTTTTTCACATCTATTTTTACAAGTTTTCATAGTACAAGTCAACATTTTGCCGTGTTATTTCGTAAAATGAACCGATGATGCCTCGACCATAGTTCGCACAAGAATGATGACGTCACGTTTTCAAATTTCACTTGAGGCCATACGCGAGCACAGCCGGCTCCAATGGAACCGGTATGGGGAGTGGGGATAATACGCTTTTAATCACTTAGGGCAGGTCTACTAATATTCATATGTCTATGCATCACACGCTATGATTACTATTAGTCGACACAACTCATATTACAGAAATATAGTTTCTTTCTGCCGTTCAAAGAACTTTTTTTTATAATTTTACACTAGAAGCGGCATTCTGAAAATTAGCAAGTGTTTCCATAGCAACAGTGTTAAACAGCAAAATTAGTAAACAAATAAATAAAGCACTCACTAGATCGATATCTTCAGGCTTTTTGTATGAAACTAATTGGTCCTCTATTACCATAGATATGCCAATATAATATAGACAGTACAATTCTCATTCGGAGCCTACTTATTAGACTAAAATATTTTTTAAATAAAAATGTTTGAAAAAACCAAAATATGACCTCATAACAGGAAAATGAAAAATCGGTTACATGTTAAGCATTTTTATTTCAGCAAGACAATAAATTTTAGATTCAGGTTAAATCATTAATGCATATGGTAGAACGATGGAATTCTACCTTGCACGATATAATCACGATCCAGTACGGCCTCCATTTTATTCCATAGAGTTTTTCATTGGTGGATGTAGTTAGGCAACAATATGATGTCACAATATTCTCGGTTCCAATTTTCGATCGGAGTTATACTCCCCTGGCTAGACATATACACAAAAGTACTTCATTAATCATTAATATTATGTAATTGCTTCACAATGTGAGTCATATTTTACTTAAAGTTAAGTTATTGCTTAGTATCAGTTATTTACTTAAAATTAAAATGATTTGTCAAATCCATTTACTTTGTTATTATTAATTTAGAAGTCATTTAACTCATCCTTATGATAAATAATTGAAGTTATTAAAAGGTCATGTTTTTATAATGCACATTACTTGCATACTGACATTCAATTGAGACAAATTCCCATCTGAAGTCGATGCAAAACATGAACAAACGAATTTTAGTTAACCCATTCCATTTGAAGTCCCACTTCAACAAGTCGATCATTTTCACAATTTGGTAGACGAGAAGCAAGATTTGAACCAATATTAATAAATAAATTATTGATATGGTCCGCAACAAGCTTTGGGTTTTTTGATGTGTCAATAATATTTCCGTCAATACAGAGTTTTCTTATGTCCTGATTGTCTTTAGTATTTTGTGTATTTGTGGCTTCTTTTAGAATCTGCCATATTTTTTTGGGATCATTGTTGCTTCTTTTGATTTTGTCTCTGTAGTAGATTTCTTTTGCCTTTTTAATGACATCATCAGGATGTTAGATGTAATGAGTTTTTCTATCGCCTTAATTTTTTTTAATCGATACTTAACAGTCTTTGAACCAAACATATTTGTAGCCTTCTGCCTTTGTCTTAGACCTCCACAGAAGATATTTGAAACAGGGTCCAAGGATTTCGCTAACAAAAATTAATAACCTAAACACTGCTCGATAACATCCACCCTCCTCTGCTCGATTTCAACATTTTTCTATTTATCATTTAAAACATTTATCTTGTTCTGAAACTTTGAATTTTTTATTACAATAACATAAGCATGTAAGCTATGGAACCATCCCACATTAAAATTATGGTCATGATTTATGAATTAACAAAATATTAAATTAAATAAACTTAACTGAAACAAGAGAGATATATTACCGACTAAATCTACCACCTCGGAACAGGCTCAGTCTAGTGAGGTGGTTTATACAAAAAAAAATTAAATAATAAAAAAAATTCGGAAGAAGGGTGGGGGAGGGGGGGTGGCTCAGCTCACGACCGCTGAGAATTGGGAATTTTGTTTTTTCATGTATCTGGATGAATTAATAATATTTCTTCTCAAATATTTCAATAGTTGTCAATGGAATAAAGAATAAGCCTAATTTAAAACCCATGTTTAGTATCATTTGACCTAAACATTCTGCGAAATTTCGATTTGGTTTTTCCACTTGATCACACATATGCATCAGCCGCGCCGTGGGCTTGAATTTTCAAATCACATACGGGCGCATCCGCCACGGGTAAACAGTAAGGGCGGGTTGTTTCAACGTTCATTTTTAAGTTCTGTGAAAGATTTTTCAAGTTCTGTTTTATTTCAGTTCTGTCAAGCAACTAGCCTATAATTATATAATAACAGAACTTGGATAGGACTTTCGCAGAACCCGAAAATGAAATTTGATGAATTGTTCAAATTCTCCGAAACAACCCGTCCTAAAAGTATTTTACTTAAGTAATTTTTTTATCCCATTTCTCCAGTAAACTTGAATTATTGCCTTAACAGACTATACAATAATTACAATAGCGTATTATCCAAGGTATTTTCAGTTGCGAACTTACCAAATACAAGAGGTTCACAAAAGAATATTTCTCTGATGGTTTGTGAATAATGTTTGTCTCTATTGTTTATATCTCTATTGTGATTTGATTTATATCTACAACCTCTCTCCATGGCTATAAATGTATTGTTTTGTAAATTGTTCGTTTTATATAATTATTTGTTTTGTATAAATTTTTTAATTCATATTCCTTTCTCACAAATTTAATTTATTTATTTAACGCCCAGAGGGCTTTTACATGGTTGGTAGTATAATTTTAATTTGACAGATATTTTGAAACATAAAAAATAAGAATAAAATTACATTTGATAAAAGCTATGCAACAAGTCATACAAACACAAGAAACAAAAACAGAAAATTACAGCTATTTGTAGGTTTACATGATGTGTTTAGGAGTATTGTTGAAATAAATGTTTTAAATGATCCACAAAACTTGCCAAGTTGGTATTGAATATGTCAACATCACCCAAGCAATGATTTCCCATGGTGTGAAGTTGTTGTATCGGAAAGTGGGCAATGTAGTTACGCTTATGTGTGCTGTAGAATATTGTATTTTGTCGTGTTGTTACTGTGGGTGCATGTATGTTTATAAGTTGCAGGAGTTCACAACAGTCGAATTTAGAGTTAAGTATTTTGAATAAGAACGTTAAATGGTTTATTTTACGTCTATCTTCTAATGTATGTATTTTTAGAGTATTTAATAAGAAATTGTATTTTAAGTCTTCGACAGGGATATTTAATTTAAAATTTATAAAACGTAGAAATTTTTTTTGTATTCGCTCAATGTTGTTAATGTGAATTTTGTAAGATGGAGACCAAACTACTGAGTTATATTCAATTAGACTTCTTACTAAAGATACGTATAATAGTTTAATGTCTTGTAAATAATTAAAGTTTTTAGTTGTTCTTAATACGAAGCCTAGTATTTTCATACCTTTGTTAACAATTTGATATGATTGGTGAAACTTAGTTTTTCGTCCAAAATAATTCTAAGATCTCTCATTTCCGTGACTCTTTCTAAAGCTATGTTATTGATGGAATATTCGAATAAAACAGGATTTTTGTTTCTGAAGACGGTCAAGGTTTTGCACTTTACTACATTTAAAAATAAATTATTTTGAACGCACCAATCTCTAAACTTACTAATATTTGACTCTATTATGTGGCAATGATTTATATCAGTTTTTTCCTTGTATAGTTTGATGTCATCTGCAAAGAGCAATACTTCGACATCGTTGAAGAAATTGGTTATATCATTGATGAAAATGAGTAACAAAACCGGGCCAAAGTGACTACCTTGCGGTAGGCCACTGGTAGCCCGGAAAGCTTTCGACATCCAAGATTTTATTTTAACAAACAGTTTACGATTTGACAAATAGATACTAAACCATTTTAGCATGTTATCCCTAATTTCTAGAGCAAATAGTTTTTGCATTAGTAGTTTATGGGATACTTTGTCGAATGCCTTCGAAAAGTCTGTAAATATACAGTCGACTTGTTTATTTTCTGCAAATGATTTTATAATGAAGTTTTGAAATACCGTTAAGTTAGTTGTGGTGGATCTTCCTTTGATAAAACCGTGGTTTTTAATTAATTAATTTTATTAATTTGGGATAGATTTCATCAAGGACCAATGATTCAAAAAGCTATGGCAGTACTGACTGTATACAAATGGGGCGATAATTAGTCAGTATCATTATCATATGTCAGTATCGTCTCCTTTTTTGTAGATCGGTGTAATGAAGCTAGATTTCCAGCGGTCTGGAAAATGTCCAAGGGACAAGAGACGGTTAAATAGTAATGTGAGTGGTTTAGATAATGTATTAGAGCATTTTTTTAAGGAATATTGGTGGAATGTTGTCTGGGCCAGCAGATTTGTCAGTGTCTAAGGAAAGTAATTTTTGTTCGCAACACTTTTGTGTGATTTGGCAGTTTGTTAAGTTTGTGGTCATATTAAATTTGTATTCGGGTATTCTCTCATCTGGAGTGTCCAGTGTAATCCCATATTATGCTGTCTCAGTAGAGGTAAAGTCACAAGGAGGAAATCCATAATTGGTTTTATTTTAGCTGTACAATACTTATGTACAAACTTATTAAATGTAAACTGTCGATTTCCCGCAAATGAATAAATAAATAAACAAATCTTGTCAGTAATACTTATGCTTATGATGATCATAAATTATCAGTGGGTCATTTACGCACTTATTCCATTTCACCAGTTCAGAAAAACTCATTCTTTTTGATCTTAACAAAGAGATTTAGTCTATAACCAAACTAAGATGCCACTAATTTTGTAAGAGTAATTTCATTTCCGGGCTTTTTCACTAGTCATAACAATTTTTTCGACAGGATACTACATTGTCAAAAAAATGTTTTCTCATTTTTTATTATTATTATTATGGTATGAAATTATATTTAATCCCATACTCTCAGTAAAGCTATACATATCTGATAAAAAATAATATCTTATACTCATTTTTATGTATTTTACATTCATTTTGCAATAGCAACTGTCTTTATCATAAATCATTTGTCAATGGGTAACAATATACTTATATAAATTTTCATAGATTAGAAAGAAAACCTCACTCCAAATACCCACACAAGATCAAAATCATATCTCTATATATTCATTATGTAATTGATCTTATAAATTTGCTTTTTCTTCATTTTTTCATTGTAACTTATTTTCAGCATCAACCTCTCTCCATCATAAGTACTTACCATGATATAGGCCATTTTATTGTTTTTAGTATATTTATAGCCTTCAAGATTCTCATCATACAAATAACTTTCAGAACGTACAATAATACGTGTTTCATACATCAATCATTGACACAAACATCACAAAAATTCCTACACATCATTCAGAACTCACTAACTCTTATATTTATATATTATATTAATTAAATTATAACTTTGATTCAGCTGCATGTGACTAAGTACAGTCAATACACTATAAGAATAAGAAGAACTATAAGAACTAAGTAAAGTCAATACACTGGACTAAACAAGAGTCGCTTTTGATGGATCTACCTATTTCTGTCTGTCCTAAAACGGGTGATATCCTAGTTGGACAGCCAAGGATCGCTGTAACAATGTATTATGTCATGTTTTTTTAAAAATTAAAAAAATAAATAAAATAAAACTAAATATTTTTCTTTTTGAGAATCTTTTGAGTTAAGTTCTTGCAATTGATTTTGGATTTTTTTATTTCCAGCAATGGTGCATGACCTCGCGGAGTGTATTGTTGGGGATCTTACTCCTCTCTGTGGCGTGGAGCCAGACGAGAAGCACCGCCGTGAAGATGAAGCTATGAAGGACATTGCCAAGCTAACTGGACCCTCGGGCAATCTGCTGTACGAACTGTACAAGGTAATTTCTAAATCAGTTGTACGAATTTATTATATTTGTGTGTATAAATGAGAACGACTATTGTTACGACAATGATATTTATTGACTGATGAGCCCAGCTGTAAATTAACAAGTACAAGTGACAGGCAGCAGTAAATATTATGTAAATAATATATAATTGTTTATTCAAAATCATAAATCTCCAAAAGTTCTTCACCGATTGCTTTGAAATCTTGACACAACGTCGCATTCGAATACGCGTGTGTATTTATATACCTATATTATATAGATGTCAACTGCGACAGGTAAAAACATGCTTTTTTTGAAAAACAGCGCCATTTGTTGGACAAACATGCTTTTTTTTTTAAAACAGCGCCATCTGTTGGACGTATCTATCGTGGTCTATCTGCACAAACAGACTCAGCCACAGCAACTCATGGAGGGATACAGCTATTAAATAATATAGAATCAACACAGAAACTCTTACCAATAAAATTCAGAGATTGCCCGTCTTTTTATATTAGCGAGCCACCTATAATCTTTCACAGGGGCGTGTTGTAGTTGGTTTTACCGGTATACAATGAATGCCTGGAATTTAAAACGATGTTCTACTACGAAGGATCTCGGTATCGTGTTGGATAGCAGGCTGACATTTCATGCTTATATTGAAATGACCATTGAGACTGAGAATGTTGGGTTTCGTCCTACAAACTGCGATGAATTTTAGAGACACCCGGGTTCTCATTATACTGTACAATGCATTGGTTAAGACTAGGCTGGAGGGTGGGTCGGTGGTTTGGAGCCCGCACTAGATGAAGTATTCTCTAGGGATGGGTCAGAAGAGATGTGTATATTGCTTCAAATTTTTTCAGACTGATTCGTGGATGATTCGAAAGCTCGACTATCATGGAGAGTATTTATTTCTATGTTCCCGACAGTTCTCTCCGTCACTGACAACTTAGACTGTTTTATCTCCCAGCCTATTTAGGACTATCTTCCCAATAGTCATGCCGTTGGGGAGAGCTATCTTTTTGTTATAAAATCATAAATACTCAGTGGGACTCTTGTACGGTATTCACATAAATTTTTTTTTTAAAAGGCATGCTTCCTGCCTGCTCTTATAAAATTTGCTTTTATGTATATTTATTTGTTTTCCTTATCTTTACAATCAACTGATCAATATTATCTTTAAAAATGATTTGAAATTCAATGCCACCACGGCAAAACTGTCATAATTGTGATACGATAGAAGGGCTTAAATAATCCAAATGCATTGCACTTCTCAGTATTCCTTTGTATCAAATTATACTTGAAGTATCCCTCAATTCCAGGTCTAATAACGTTTATCATTATAATGAAAATGATATGCTATCAACTCTGAAAATTGGAAAAATCATATCTTTCACCGACACAATCTTGATCATAAAAAAAACTGGGAAGAAGCCTGTAGAAGCGCAAATGTAGATATTAATCAGTTGAAACAATGGTTGGATGACAATCAACTATCCTCACACTAGGACAAAACTTACTTCACAATATTTATACTAACAGACAACAATAATTTATAAAATTAGTATTCATACCTCTTGCAAAAATTATTATGACAACTGCAACTCACCAAAACGCTCAATACTGACAAAAAGAATCACATCAAATATTTATGCATAGTAATAGACCATATAAAACACTTAGCCCCACTGGAATTAGTCCATAGAAGACTCATTAAAATAATTTAAAAAAAAAACCATCAGATTATTCAACTCGTGAATTATACAATGCATCTTCTTCTTCGATGGCGCTACAGCCCATATCGAGCTTTGGCCTCCTGCAACAGTCGCCTCCAACTCCTCCTGTCGTCAGCGGCTGACTTCCAGTTTGTCACCTGGAGAAGCTGTGCTGCATCCCCTCTTACCTCATCTTCCCACCTCAGTCTGGGTCTTCCCACTTTTCTCTTTCCACCTGGGTGACCAGTCAGAATTCTTTTTGGGACGCGTGTATCCGGCATTCTCTGTACATGCCCAGCCCATCTCAGCCTGAGGAGTCTCATGTGTGCAGAGATGCTAGGGGCCTTATATATATATACAATGCATTTAATGTTCTACAATTAAATAGAATCTATCAAAAAATGCATTACTTAAAAGATAAACTAATAATAGAGTTATTGAGTCCTAGATCCCCCTCCCCCCACCCCTTTCACCATCCCATCCGCACATAGGCATGTAACTCTTTAATATTCACTAAATTAATATACATCAGTGTAAACCTTTTATTGGTTTAATAATTACACATGGTATGTGTAATTAGTACATAGTATGGAAGATCTACAGTCTCTTGTGTCTAGGATGAACGAATTTGCTTGAAGAATGAGTTAATGATGAATTTAAGTAAGTCTGTTTGTAATAGTAATGGTGTTTGAAAGAGAGAGTACGAAAACAGTTTGCAATATAGTTGTGAATGAGGAATACTTGGAGCAGGTGGATGAGTTTGTGTATTTAGAAAGTATGTTTATGAAAGATGGAAAGGCTGACAGAGATATTGAAAGAAGGGTAAATGCAGGTAACTCCATTAATGGAGGACTAAACGCAGTTGGCGCTAACAAAAAATTGTCCAAAGAAGCGAAGTTAGCAGTCCACATTGGATTGCTGGTACCTACCCTGATGTATGGAAGTGAGGCATGGAACTGGCAAAGAAAGGATGAAAGAAGATTGAATGCTGTTGAAATGAGATCCCTGAGGCGTATGTGTGGTAAAACCATGTATGATTGTGTAAGGAATGTGGAGATCTGCGAAGATTGCAAGGCTGATGTAAGCGTAATAAATAAGATTAATGTACTGGACACCTACACCAGTGACATTGACTGTAAAATGCCGGTTTCCTCTCGGGGGTACCTTGGTTAAGGATTTGCAATGAAACACAACTTGCGAGTGTCGTTGGACAACTGACTGGTTGGGCCAGTTGTTTGCGTATTTATTAGGTTCGAATTCAACAATTTCTACACCTGTTAATGTGGAGCAATTATTCTTATATCTAAACAGAGACATTATAAGGCGTCATAGCGCCGAGAATTAATTACTTAGGTCCCACAGTTTTGTCGTGCGAGTAATTCATCCTTGAACTGGCGATATGACACGTGTGCGGTGAGATAAGCCTCAAAGGAGTCGGCGTCGTAAAATGTGTGATATCAGATAAATATTCATTTACTTGATTATTTAATAATTATTTAGGTACATCCATCTGCTGTCCGGTACAATTAAGAAAGGGACGCTTAGATGGTTTGGGCATATAGAGCGAATGAGCGATGAAAGGAGTGTAAGGAGGATATATGATGCAAATGCGAATGGTATCAGAAGTCGGGGACGCCCGAGGAAGACATGGCACGATCAAGTGAATCAGATACTTGAGTCGGGCCATGTCAAGAGTCAGAATAATAGAAGAGTATGTATAAGACAATGTATGGATGTGAATGAGGTAAGAAGTGTGCCAAGACCGAGGTGTTTGGCGGTCCGTTCTCTCTGCCTACCCCTGCGAAGAAACGGCGTGATGGTTAGTTAGTTATAATTGCACACATTTTACTGTACATTATCTTAACTGTTGGTTTGCCAAAACAAAATAAAATAAAAATAAATATCTGAAGTTTTCTAATCTGAATTCATCTGCTTCCTCTGTGTGCAATATACATATACACTTCAGCATCTCTATTTCCATTTTATTCTAATCCAAATATTGCCTCTATCAAATAAGTATTTATTATTATTATTATTTATTATTATTATTACATTTATTACATACAAGATATACAAATATAAAAGGAAGCTTTGACTGTCCAACTAGGAAGTTTCCCGTTTTAGGACAGTCAAATTGGCAGGTTGCGTGTACATAATTCCAGGTAGGTACATGTAAAATATAAAATAAAATTAAAATATAACATATAAATGTAAGAAAGAAAAATAGAAAGAAAATATTTTTTTAGGAAAATACAATTTAGCAGTAATAAACAATAAAATCCAGATAGGTACATGTAAAATATAAAATAAAAATATAATATATCAATGTAAGAAAGAAAAATAAAAGAATATTTTTTAGGTAAATACAAAATACAAAATCGAAGAAATCAACTCAGACTACGTTTTTTAATAATTTTTCGGAATCTGTCCTACCTAAGTCTAATAACCATTTAGTAATTTTAGTACCGAAGGCTGATAATTCACATAGTTTAAATTGAGAGGGGATTTTGTTGTATATTTTTGGTCCCAGGTATGAGAAAACTTTTTGATAAGCCGCAGTATTGCTAGTTGGAATAGAAAGGTCGTTTCTGCTCTTACTTCTGGTTTGATGATTATGATCGACTGTTATCGTTTTGTTTTTATTTTTGTGGACGCAGATTGTTATTTTTTTTATGTAACACTGTCGAACATCAAGCACATTAAACTCCTTGAAGAGAGCGTCGCTCGAGTATCTGAAGGGTTTCTTCATAATGACGCGTAGAATGGATTTCTGTGCCTTCAGTAGCGGGTATAATATTGTTAATCCTGTTCCACCCCATCCAATGCAACCGTAGGTTATGACGGAGTTACAGAGCCCGTAGTATATTTTTTTAATGTCTTGAGTTTTTATAATTTCCCGCAATGTTATAAATATATAAATAAGCTTGCGCACTTTATTAGCTGTGTTTTCAATTTGTTGTTTCCATTTAAGATGGTTATCCACTATTATACCAAAATATTTAATAGATTTAACACATTCAAGGGTTTCGCATTTACAAGTATGGTTATTATTTCCAAGGCTACACTTAATATTATGTATTGTGAGGTGACGAGGTGTTTTGGGTTGACCTGCAAGGGTAGCGCTAAATGTGAGATATTTTGTTTTTTGTATGTTTAGTGTAAGCAAATTACTGTCCAGCCACTGTTTTACTCTGTTTATACCTGTGTTCGCAAGGTGGTGTGTTTCTTTCCAAACATCTCCTTCAAACAAAATAACTGTATCGTCAGCGAACGTGATAATTTTGCCACCAATGTGTTGGTTACAAAGTTCGTTTATGTATATAATAAAGAGAAGGGGCCCAAGTGTACTTCCTTGTGGTACCCCAAAAGTGTATTTTAGTGAAGTGCTAATAGCCTCGTTAATTCTGGTTTGTTGAAATCTATTAGATATATAACTTTCTATCCATTGAAAAGCTTTTCCCTTTATTCCTATATTTCTAAGTCTCTGTAAAAGAATTTTATGAGATATTGTGTCAAATGCCTTGGCCAGGTCCAGGAAAAGGGCAATAGTTTTCTTGCCACGGTTCATATTCCCTGCAATAGTTTCAGTGAGACATGCGATGGCATCATCCGTTCCCTTTCCCGACCGAAAGCCGTATTGGTTAGGACTTAGAATGTTATGTTTCTCCACATATTCGTTTAACCTAGTTTTGAAAAGCTTTCAATGACTTTGGATATCGCGCTTAATAGTGATATTGGCCTATAGTTTTCTACAATAGATTTAGGTCCACTTTTGTGAATTGGGACAATTATTGATTTTTTGAAGTGATCAGGAAATATTCCTGATGCAAAACTTAAGTTGTAAATATATGATAGCGGAGCAGAAATCTGATTTTTAATTTTTTTTAGTATTTGTGTATTTAGACTATCTGGACCCTTTGCATGTGTAGTATTAAGGCTGTTGATTATTTTTAAGACCTCTTCTACAGTAGTTGGTTTAATATTAAATGAAAAAGATTGTTCCTTTGTTTCAATTGTCGATGCTAAAGAGTCTTCCGTTTTCTGGGTTTCTAATAAAAAATTTTTTGCTAGATTTGATCCAACAGATGCAAAATATTGATTAGTATGACATGCAATTGATTGATTGTCAGTTAAAATCAAATTTCCGGTATTTAATTCAGTTACAGATGCATTGGTACAACATTCCACATGTTTTTGCTGGAATTATCCTTATCAAGTAAGAATTTATAATTTAATTTATAATTTATAATTCCATACAACAACATTATTTTTATCCTAACAAAATCATCTAAAGCAGTCATAAAAAGTATTAAATTCAAAGTGTTTCACCTAATTATATTAAATTAACACTGGCTTAAAGTTTACTAATTGTCAGAAAAGTATATAGTGCATTAAAAGTGTATAAAACAAGGATTAGTGTAATCAAGTGACAGTTGTTATAAGCCCCCCGCGCCCGCACCTACACCGCCCGCGCCGCCAGCGGTAGTACTTACACGCCCTACCAAAAATCCAGGGGTTCACAACTGTTTAAAAAAAAAAAAAAAAAATAACAATGGCTCTGAGTGATAAAGCTTCGCAGTACATTACCAAAGTAAATGCGATAATCAGTGGATTGATCTCAATCGTTCATGAGCCTAGCAATAAATTCTCTAAGGAAAATATCGTAAAAATAATACCAAAAACAACCGAACTTATGGCTACGATTGCAGAATTGGTAGTCGATTTTGGAGTAATGCAAGGAGAATTAAATTCAATGAAAAATAATACGCAACTCAGCAGGACCAACCCGATTGACATTAATATGGGTGATATTGTCACCGAAATGGAAGATAGGGCCATCAGATCTAACAACGTCATATTATATAACGTTCCCGAGAGCTTGTCTGATGAAAAGGCAGTCATCATTACGGAAGATAGAGACAAAGTTTCTTCGGCTATAAAAGCTATCGACCCGTCATTAGATCTAATCAACGTCAAAGTATTCCGACTGGGTGCCAAGAAAATTGCCAACAAAAATCGTCCAATTAAATTGGAATTTACAAACAATATCGCACCGAGAACTCTCCTACGTAATAGCACCAAATATAAAGACGGAATCAAAGCAAGTAATGACTTAACCATCCTCCAAAGGAATCAATTGGTGGAGCTTAGAAAGCAGTTATTGTTCCGTCAAGAGAATGGTGAACCTAACCTTACCATAAAGTACATACACTCCAAACCAACTATTGTTACAACCCTTCCAAAAAACGACACAATGTAAACAAACTGAAGTGCTATTACCAAAATGTCAGAGGCATGAAAACTAAACTTAAGGACTTTAAAATACATGCCCCAACACTGCCACATGACATCCTCATTCTTACGGAAACCTGGCTGGAACCATCCATCAACTCTGCTGAGCTTGGTCTACCCCACCATCATATTTACCGGTCTGACAGAAGTCAACAAACCAGCGCTAAATCTAGAGGCGGTGGCATCATGATAGCTGTCAACAAGATACATCCTTCAAAACTTCTGAAAACCAAAAATTCTAATGTGGAGCAAGTTTACATTTTACTAAACGGCAAAAATCAAAAAAATATCATAGGCAGTGTTTATATTCCGCCATCATCAGATATAAGTGTATACAAAAGTCATTTCGAGGATATTGAACAACTGTCGTTTAAATTTCCAAATAGTAAAATCACTATCATCGGTGATTACAATTTACCAAAAATCAACTGGGGTACCCGTGACAATTCTACATTATCTCAAAACTCTAGCTTAACTGACACAGAAAAAGAAATAGTTGAATTATGTGATTTCCTTAACCTAGTTCAATTAAACAATGTAAAAAATGACAATAATAGATTACTAGATCTTGTTCTTTGTACCGACTTGTCAACTGCGGTTGAAAAGTCACTCGATTCAGTTCTTCCCCCTGATTCTCATCACCCACCTTTAGATATTACTGTATTATTACTGTATTATGTAACCCTATAAAATGCCAAATTAAAAACCAGACACAATATCCTAACTTTAATAAAGCCAATTATGTTGCAATACGCGATTATCTATATAACACTGACTGGTCTATACTAGAAAGAGGTAATCTCGATGAGAATATTAAAGCCTTTTACGATCATCTATATAAAACCATAGAAAACTTTGTCCCAATTAGTTATAAACTATCTTCAAATTTCCCTCGCTGGTTTAGCAAGGACCTCATTAACATAGTAATTGAGAAGAAAAAAGCGCATAAAATTTACAAAGAAACAACAAATCTTTCTGATTTTATAATTTTCAGCAAGCTGCGAAAAGATTGTAATAAATTATCAAACATTTGTTATAATAATTACATTAAGAATGTGGAATTTTCGATTGGTAACAATGTAAAACATTTTTTCAACTATTGTAAAGCTCAAAATAACAACAACCTTGGCATACCTGAAACTATGCACTATAAACTGAAAACTTCTTGTAAAATCAAAGATATTGTCAATTTGTTTGCAGATTTTTTTAAGGATGTATATGAAACAGATATCCCTGATGAAGACATTCCAAACTTTGAGTCCGATATAAATTTACAACTATCTCAGATACATATTGAGATTAAAGAAATTGCAGCATGTATCAAACTACTGGAACCTAAATCGTGCTCAGGGCCAGATAAAATTCCCCCCGTATTTCTAAAAAACTGTGGGAGTAGTGTCTCTTACCCTCTGTACCTACTATTTAATCAATCACTTTTAACAGGCAAGTTCCCACAAATATGGAAAAATAGCTTTCTCACTCCTATATTTAAAAGCGGAGACAAGTCTTTAGTTGAAAATTACAGACCAATATGCATACAATCGTCAATACCAAAAATTTTTGAAAAGTTAATTCTCCAAAAAATATGTTCTTGCATAAAATTTAATATCTCATCATTTCAACATGGTTTTATCTCTGGACGATCTACCTTAACTAACCTTACACTGTATGAACATTTTATCTCTGGTGCTCTTGCTAATAGAGAACAAGTTGATTCAATTTACACGGATTTTAGTAAAGCCTTTGATAAGGTTTGCATTAAAATTCTTATAAATAAATTGTCTAAATTAGGAATAAGTGGTAATTTATTATGTTGGATTAAGAATTATTTATCAAAACGTGTACTAACTGTCTGTATTAAAGAACACTTATCTTACGAATTTGAAGCCACTAGTGGTGTGCCTCAGGGTTCGCACCTTGGTCCAATATTGTTTATACTATTCATAAACGATGTCACTTCCATATTCACTGATGTTAACATATTATTATTTGCTGATGACATGAAAATATATAAAATCATAAAAAATATATACGACTGCTTGTCCCTCCAATCCAATTTTATAATATTCGTAGAATGGTGTACCATTAACAAACTTACACTTAACATAAAAAAATGTCAAATCATGAGTTTCTTTAGAATTAAAAACCCTATCAAATATAGTTACTCTTTTAACAATCACAGTTTATTGTCAGTACCTGTAATAAGGGACCTTGGAATAACCTTCGACTCTAAACTACTATTTACCAATCACATTGATATAATAACGGGTAAAGCAATGAAAATTCTGGGCTTCATTGTAAGAATTTGTAAAGATTTTAAAAATATCCAAACATTTAAATTACTATATACAACTCTGGTTAGGAGTCATTTAGAATACAATTCCCCCATATGGAACCCTTTCTACAAAAGCCATGCAAACTCCATTGAAAGAATCCAACGCAAATTTCTCAGATCAATTAATTTCAAATTAGGTATTCCTGCGGTTGACATAAATTATGAATCTTTATTACAAAAAATGAGACTCTTATCGTTAAAAGATAGAAGAATACTCAATGATCTTATTTTTTTATTTAAAATAAACAATAACTGGTTTGACTCCCCTGAATTGGTCTCATTAATAAATTACCATGTACCTAGTAGACCGACTCGACTCAAAACACCTTTCCACTGTGACAATACTATGACGAACGCAGAACAAAACTCAACCATAAATCGCTTGCATATTTTAGGCAATGAATATGCTAATATTGATCACGCTGCCGGTAATCTGTCTTCATACAAAAGATGCGTTAAACTAAATTTGTTTGCTAGTACCACGTAAATACATCATGTAAACATAATATAGGCATATGGTAGAAGTACTGGTAGGCACCAGTACTTCTAAAACTATTAATGCACTTGAAATCATAAGTACTTGTAAAATTTATCATATCGGTTAACATAATCCAGGATTTATTACTTTTTATATTTAAATCATTGTCGGTACCTTGAGATAGGTATCTTATTGGTACATTTTATTGTTTTATTTCAATCTTTAAATTTTTATTTTTATTTTTACTTTTTCCTAATAAATTATGGTTTGTACTTTAATACTTTATATTTTAAACTATTCACTTTACAATTTACTTTTATACATTATAGTTTTTATACACTACTTATTACCTTACTTTTTACCTATTTTCTTAAATTTTACTAACATTTATACTGTTATTCTTCATGTTGTTGTACTATTATAAGTATGTCAATTATGTTAATGGCACGTGTTGTGCCGTATATGTGTAAATAAATAAATAAATAATAACGCTCTTTACATTTGCGAATAACGGTTTTGCAAATATTACGGTATCGGTAATAGTTTTGCTGTTTAGTATCGTTCAATGGGTCTCGTTTAGCTATTTTATGAAGGTGATTTCTTTTGTATATAGATTTAACAATGCCGTTGGTAATCCATGGTGTGAGATGTATTTTACTATATGGAATGCGTTTAGTTATTGTGTGTTTTGTTATGAATGTATTGATTTCATTAATAAAATAGTTTAGAGCATTGTTAACTTCAGTCTCTTTATAAACATATTCCCAATTTTTATTATTAAGATCATTTAATAAAGCCTCATAATCGATAATCTGTTTGTGATTAATTTTATGTTTTTTGGGTGTTGAGTTTGGGATACTGATTGCAGTGGTGTAATGATCAGTGATTGTATTATGTATTACAAATGCATTTGAATTTGTTATATTTCTGGTATATATATGATCCAAACATGAGCTTGAGCTACCTTGTACCCTAGTTGGAGAATTAATATTGGAAATAAAGTTACTTTCAGCCATAGCACATAAGTAGTCGTCGGACTGCCTATGCAATACTTCTCCTATAGTATTTATATTCATGTCCCCGATCAGTACATATTGTGCATAATCCTTAGTTTTTTTTAACTCACCAATAAGATTTTCCAGGAAATCTTGGATGTCATTGAACGATGGTGATCGGTAGATAGCTAGGATACCTAATTTTTCATTAATGTTGATTTTTAAACAATTACACTGATTTATGTTTATTTCTTGTACTAAGGAATTTAATGTGTTGTCGATATATACTACTACTCCGCTATTTTGGTTAATATGCGATGTTGTATGGTATTCGTTATAGCCTGAAATTTGTTTGGCTATGTATGAATCATTTAACCTGCATTCAGTGAGAATTAGTACATGGAACTTTACCACAGATTTTATTTCTTCCAAAAATATAAGAAAATCATCCAAGTTTCCCATCGTTCTAATATTTTGATGAACAATATTAATCCTATTAGATTCCCAATTAAATTGCATAATTTTGTTAATGTTTTCAAAAATTATTTCAGTATTTGGCACTAAGATACTATCGATTTCATGTTGAAGATCGTTTATTACCATTAGAATTCAAAAATTAATTGTTGTTTTCTGGGTAAAGTTTTAAAACAGTATTTTAGTATCATATAAATACTTGTAGTACGAAATATGTAGCGACAAAACTGTAAACAAAATGATGTATTTAGGAAAAATAAAATATATCTGAGTAACAAATAATATCTGAAGTAAAATCCAGGAAATAAATAACGTATGTAGTTAGTGTGTGGCATTTTCTCTTTCAAAAGACAGTAAAAAGTAGTATAAGTATGAAAAATAAGTAATATCTGAGTTATATAAAATATGTTGATTAGAGTTCTCTTTTGCCGAATTATTAGTAATATTACTAATAAATCAAATAATAATCTTATAATAAGTGTAGTTACCATTCTAGAGAGAATAAAGATTAAAATTAAAGTTAAAATTAAAATTAGGATTAAAATTATTCCAGTACAAATTGGAGTTATGCAAAAACCTAGGTGTTCATATAATATAGTGCTGTTATGTAATAGAGTATGAAATGGCGATATAAAGCGGTAGTCAGTAGTTTTATCACGATAATCAGAATAAAGAGCAGGTAGTCAGAGCTTCGGTATAGCTTGTTCTGAGTCTATTAATATAGGTCGAAAAGAGTCATCTTTTTTCATGTAGATTAGACCTGCTTTCGTCCAGACGTACCTATATTTACATTCAGTCGCACGTTGGCGAGCTAAATACCAAAGCTGTTTGCCTTTAGACGTGAGGAGTTCTGAGACGTATATGGGTGTAATGGGGCCAGACAATCCGATTGTTCCCGTGTTTAGTTTGTCCCCAATCTTTTCGCAAGACCTGTTATATTTTTTTATAGCATTAAGGAGCTCCTCTTTTAACGGTATTGAATTAAAATTAATTACCACTGACCTAGGTTTAACTGTTGGAGGAATATTTTTGTTTCTTTGTGATACTCTATATATATTATAAATATCATTTGTATTTAGTTGGCAGTCTACTATTTTACTGGTGTTGAATATAATGTCTTTTAAGGTTTGTGATGTTTCCTCTTTGAATTCTGGAAGCCCTCGAAGTTCCAAACAAGTATTGTTAAATCGTCTGTTCCTGTTTTCTTGGTCAATCTCGATCGCTATTATTCTTTTTTCTAGGTCTTTAATATATCTTTATAATTATTATTATAAATTAATTAATTAGATTAATTTTATTATATTTTTTCGAAAAATACTTCTTTTAAATACTGTCAAGTTCTTTTATAAACAAACATTTTTTTCCTGCACTTGAATAGCCACTTCTTGCTACTTACTTAAGTCGTGGTTAGTAAATTATTTTTACATGTACAATGTTTGCTAATAATGTAATGGGACCATCATTATCCATTCCACACAAGAATACCAACTGAACTAGTGAGACTGACGCATCCCCAATTGGGATATGTTGTGAGGCTGAAGGAAGTGAGGAGGGGAAGGAGATTCCTACCATGAATGAAACTATATTTATGGATATTTTTTCAGGAATATGAAAACCAGTCCAGTCCGGAGGCGAAATTTGTCAAGGAATTGGACCGATTCGACATGATACTGCAGGCGTTTGAGTACGAGAAGCGGGAGAAGGCCCCCCATTCTCTGGAGGAGTTCTTTGTGGCTACGCAGGGGAAGTTCAGCCACCCGCTGGTGACCGGACTCCTCGGAGAACTGACCAAGAGGAGGACTGCTTTTGAAACCAAAGACACGGGAGACAATTCTGCGGAAACCAATGTACCTTCCTAGGCATATTAAAATTTAGAATACTTAATACTTAATTTACAATCATTTGATTAAAGTGTTCAATGGTAAAAATAATAGAAAATTAACAATATTTAACGATGGTGTGTAGTGATTTCCCAGAAATGAAGTGTGATGTTAGTATTTTTTGATATACAAAAGCTGTTGTTTTCAAATCAAGGTTTTTGTATTTTTAAGTTTTGTAGTTTTAATTCCTGAATCACTTTTGTTGTGAAAATAATATGTATATAATGGAATTAAAGTCACAAAGATATTTATAATTTTATGGTGTTTTTCGCATAATATTTATAAAAATGTAATTAGATTCCTGATTTTCTTGTCTGCCTGATTTAATAGGTTGACCTTTGTAGTATTTAGACCAATAATATTATTATGTACTTTCGATAGTCAGATTCTGCTTCAAGATGGCACAAATAACTAATTCAAATACATAAGTACCTTTACGAAAGTCACTGAATTTTAAGATAACATTTAAGTTTTAAATTGTCTTCCTAATGTTTTCTAATTAATCAATGACTAATTGCAATATGTTACCAATGACAACACCTCATGTACAATGATAGGTTAATAATATAAGCAGAAAAAATAACTAAATATAAATCGCTTTTATCCTCGTGGACTCAATCGGATCCAATACATATTTATTCGAAGTTGGCCGAAGGTCGGGGAGACCTTTTATTTTATTTTATCAATAATAATTGCTGGTGATATTATTTATTAATAACATGATAAATTTATTACTGTAGCATTGACTCATTATTAGAATGTGAATAGTTTCTCTAGTTGTTAATATGTATTACGTATTAAATCATATTGGAATTGCCTTACTGTCATATATGACTTTTATAAAGAGATAAATAGACATAGGATACATTAGTTTTTGCTAACCATTAATTGCCATAGATAAATATATTTTTCATTGTCATTTTTATCATTCAAACTGTGAAATTTTGAAAACTTATATTTTCACTTGCCAAACCTTTTTTTCATACATTTTTTGATGTATTGTATTTTCAATAAATAAACCATTGTTGTGCTTTGTACTTACATAATTATTTAACTTGTATTATAGTAAGCAAAATACAGTGAAATTCGCTTAAGAAGTTCCCACTTAAAAAGTTTTCACGCTTAAGAAGTTTAGTTTTTCAGCCCCTGAAATTCCATTTAAACACTGGGAAAACACAATATTTTCCCACAATTAGCTAAAAGTGCTTCACGCTAAAATGTTTTAAAGGTTCGGCGGTGAATCCATCACAAAACGCTAACTAGTGGCGAAATATGACTGAAAAGGTCTCTTTTCCAAAAGTCATAAAATTTATCACTCTGTTATTATTGCTTGCATCCCATTTAAGAGGTTGTAGAAATTCGGCAGTAAAACCAACTTAAACCGATACTACTGTCACAACATAGGTACACCTGAAATGGACCTATTTTTCAATGTCATAAAATGTACAAATTTGTTCAAGTTGATTGTGCAAGTTATACAGTGGACAGTGGCAGGCTGAGATTTTGTGTTTGCTATGAGTGAAAAAATACCAAAGTATTGATATTGTAGCCGGAAACAATAAAATATTTTTAATCAATCTTATCTATGAGATTTAAAAATACATACTTCTAACTGTGTGTACAATACTGAAAAAAAAAACATTTAAATTGCCAAATTTGGATCCCACTTAAGAAGTTTTTGTTGTCCAGTTAACTTCACTTCACCTCCAGTGAATATCACTGTATGTATTGTTGATTCTTTCCTATTGGGTTTTGCGCTAAATACTTTGAAAAGATCACCCTCACTGCATTCCTCTCCAGTTCCCGTACTTCCCTGAGTCTTCCAATTTGATGTTTATAAAGAGCTTATTAGCCGGAGGTCGCGGGTTCAAATCCCGGGAAGTGTGTTATTTCACAATTTACTCATTTAAAATAATATTTACTATATTTGCGGCACGATTCCAGAATGGAAGATACTCTCAGTATCGCCTTGGTGTAAGACCACCTTTCAGAATTAAAACGTTGCTTGAAATGGCTTTGGCCGTGTTTGGTGTCCAAATCTGAGTAGCTAGGTACTTCCCTATCTAATTATTCAGCCCCACAGCATACCTCAATTGGGAATCAATAGTCTCACTGGCTCCAATCGGTTGGGAGCAGTTTGGACTCTTATCCGGTTTCACTTTAAAAGTAAACATTTTTGAAGACAAACTGTATTGTTAATTAGATTCTTATACGCCCATTCAACGTTGTTGTGTAAAAGTCGGTCTTGAACCTGGTCCTGAGCCAATTCTAATAAGTAAAGTTTTTCTCTGTTTTGACCTTACGCACTGCGTAAAATTTGCACAACGTTTCTTTAGTAAGGCTGTAAATGTTTATTTTATCTTCTAATGCATGTTAAACTTTATTTAATTCATGAAAATTAAATCTATCGTGAACTTTTAACTTCCTACTGTAGCCGGTAATTTGTATGTTATCTATTATGCAAATATAGACATTGTCTGTTTTAGTATTCTTTGTATATAAGAGTTTTCATACTGAGCACTTACGTATGATTTAAAGCGAGTCTCCTGCGTACATTTTTTTTTTTACATTTACATAAAACATTTTACATTTGAGCATGGACATATGCATTTTTGTAAGCATCCACAATGTTTTTGATTTCCATGGCCAATGGAAACTTGTAAATGTTTCAAAAAACAAAATATTTTGTGTGCAGGAGACCCGGCTTTAAACAAACAATAAAACGGTTAAAAATAAAACAAATCCAAAAATAGCTTTTAAGTGAATATCGAACATCGATATAAAATATGTATTATTTTTAAGTAGCATTTTCAATTCAAATTTTTGGTAAAATATTATTTTCAATGCATTTTTTTATTAATCTATGCAATTCTTGTGTTGTTGGTTTTATCATGGATGGAAAATTATTTTAATATTGTGGTCTTTTTTTTCTAAATTATTTGTTTGAATATTTTTTCGATGTTACAATAGTATACATATTTTCAAATGCAGTGGAACCTGTCATAATGAGCACCTCCCATAATGAGTAATTCGCATAAGGAGCTAAACAGATTGTGAAAAAATGCTCCCTTAACGAGCAACATTTCTCATAACGAGTGACCGCCAGTGCAACAACCTCTGGTTATTTTGCTAGCACGTTAGTATCGCATGTAATAACATTTTTTTTCCAAACTTATGTTCAGACATTGCTTGTAATTTTTTTTATGCAAAGTTTAATAACTCTTGCAAAAATGTCCCTGAAGAAGACAGCGATAAGAGAATGAAAGTAAAATAAATGAAAAGTAAAATCATTGAAAAACGAGAACGAGGTGTGAGCGTTGCTGATCTAGCGCACACATACAATCAGTCTACATGAACGATTTGCGCTATCAAGAAATCTAGGAAATGGTTACATATTCTTCATGATGTTGAGAAGTTTCTTCTCATATGATTAAACGAAAAGCAATTGCAAGGCGACACTATTAACGAAAACATCATTTGTGAGAAGTCGAAAGTTATTTTCGCCGACCTCGTTAAGAAGACGCCAGGATCATCAATTGCCGAAAAAGTGGTACGAGTCATGTATGGTTCGAGAAATTTAAGAGAAGAACTGGCATCCACAGTATGGTGAGGCACGATGAAGCAGCAAGCTCTGACACAAAAGCAGCAGAGAACTTCATCGGTGACAATAATAAGCTTTTAGATTCTTAGGGTTACCTGCCGCATCAATTTTTTAATTGTGATGAGAAGTGTCTCTTCTGGAAAAAGATGCCAAATGGAACCTATATAACAGCACATGAGAATGCAATGCTCGGCCACAAGTCAATGCAAGCGGCGATTTAAAAATGTAATGTCCATAAGTACAGACTAAATGTGATGTGGAGATCCAACAAGAAGGCTTGGGTGACAAATGTCATTTTCACTGATTGGTTCGATGAAGCGTTTGGTCCTTCTGTGACAAAATATTTGCTTATGATGAATCTACCACTTCATGTCTTGCTTGTTATGGACAACGCATCCTCCATTCCGCCCATCCTCCAGCCCTAAAAGATGATAATTTTGAAGAATTTTATTTCATCAAAATCTATTTTCTGCCTCCTAACACCACTCCGTTACTATAGCCTATGTACCACCAGGTTATTTCTAACTTAAAGAAACTCTACACTAAAACACTCTTCGAGCATTGTTTTGAGGTGACTGAAGGGACAAGCCTCACTCTCAGAGAGTTTTGGAAAGATCACTTCCACACAGTTGCTTGCCTCAAGATGATTGACTAGGCATTGGAAGGGGTTACCAAGAGAACCCTCACTTCTGCTTGGAAGAAGCTTTGGCCAGAGAGCGTTGAATGTGATTTTGAGGGGTTTGAAACAGTACCTGTGGAGTCTACAGTCAACGAGATTGTGTCTTTGACCAATGGAAGAGCACAGTCAAGAGCTGACCACCGAAGAGCTTATGGAGCTGTATTGGGTTCCACAGTAATAAGTTATGGAAGAAAGTTTGTTAATGGAAGAGGAGGAAGTAACAAAACAACAATCTTCTGGTGCATTAAGAAAAATCATATTTTCACCAATTTTTGAAGCATCGCCAAAAACAAATGTCTCTAGACAACTTTCTACAAAAAAAGAACTCATTATTTGTTGTAAATACTGACATAAATAATAAATAAAATAGTTATTTTATTTTTTATTGTTTTTTTCAAATCGAAATCGCATTCCAGGTTGTTACGCTACTTAACAATTTATAAGTAGGTATGTACATAATTTAATTTTAATATACGTAAGAAACTAAAAATAAATGAGATTATTTTGGCACGGAACGCATTATCATATTTTACATTGATTTATATTGGACAAATTGTTTCACTTAACGAGTGTTTCACGTAACAAGTAAGATTCTGATTATGCTCGTTATGAGAGGTTCCACTGTATAAAATTGTCTGTGATGGTGTTTTTTTGTTGCATACTGAAAAATATACTAGCAAGCCCGTCGTCCCACTGGTTGGTAAGCAATTGACTTAAACTAAATCCTGCAAAACCCTACGCAGAAAATTAAGTTAGCTGTAGTAAGGTAACAGTCTGCAGCGCAGTTCATTGTGGAACTTTTCTGCGCAGGGTCGTACAGCATTCGGTTTATGCCATTTCTTACCGACCCGTGGGATGGCGGGTTTAATGTCAACATTACTTAAAACCAAATTTCTTGCCAATTTTTCGACATTAAAAATATTTTATCAGCAGATTGTTTTATTTTTATTGTTTTTGTTTGTAAACATTTGTTATATGAAAATAATTTCTGGAAAACCAACAGTTATTGATTGTTACCGTGAAACTCTCTTAAAAAGTTTTTTGAGGGATCAGAACGTGCCATTTTTCAAATTCAGTCTTCAAGGGACCGAAAATACCAAACATTCACTGTATGCTATAAATTATTTAATTTCAAGTTCTTACTTTTTGTAGTGAATGCTTGATTTATGGTTGATGAGAAAAATATGGTTTGTAATCGAGCATTCTATACATTTACTTTATCCGGTTGCAAAGTTAATTGTGAACCAAGTTGTAGTAAATATTTCGACGGAATTAAAAATTACAAGTAATGATAGAAATAGTCACTTTACCAGAAATTATTATAGCTCGCGGGTCAAATAAAAATGCACAGTGGGATTTGCTTAACCCAGGCCTGCGACAAATAAATTAACCTGAAAAGCCCTGGCCAGAGCATTAGTGCGATTTTATATGGCATTGAAGCCAAATCTAGAACGAGGGGAAATTGCATGGCAGCCATCTTGCATGACAAACTTTTGAAATGATTTTGTATGCGAAGTGGTGCTGCAGTGTTGATGCAGTTATAACGGCTTATGATTTTTTTAAGGTATTTGATGAGACAAGGAATGGAATACGTCATTGAAAAATTTAAGTAGGTTTTGGCATTTTCCATACGTCTTCCCCCTCACCCAGCGGCTTCAAGTTGTTCTCGAATTTCTCTGTCCAGGGCTTTTTAGGTGCATTAGTCACCATAAACAACAAAAACACCCATGCATACTGTTAATATATTTTTTTAGAGAAATAAAGCTAGGAACGGGAATCTTATGTATATCGACGTTTTTGTAAAACGATTTTTGACTGATATTTTTAAAAATCTTTGAAAATAAATTAGATTCCAAACCAGGATAACTCAAGTCTAGTCATCAGCTGATCCGTGAAATGATAATACTCAAATTTATGCCTAAAAAGGTAGGGAAATGCTGCTCTAACGTATTATTTAACTATTTATTTTTAACTCAGTCAGAATTTAGTATTCGGTTCTCGATCTTGAATAGTGGTTATAAAAAATGTTGTATCGGATGAGTTAGCCGAGTTTTCTACCTATTTAGATGGACAGTCAATAGAATCGTGCATATTCGATTCGGTAAATAATATAAGTTTACTTCTACTAAGCTATCACAGTAGTTCGCAGCGATGTTAATAGAGGGCAGTAATTGCTATTCGTTGGGAGATTTTCCGAGATGAAATTAGGAATTATTATTACAGAAAGAAGTAGATCTACGGTTTTAATATTTTTTTATACACAGTTTTAAGACTAAGAGCCGATATTTTTTGTATTTTTTTAGCAATGGTATCAGTCCGCTTATCGAATCAGGATTTCTATAACCAACGTAAATCTGTTACAGCGAGTAGAGCTACTGAAATTCCAGGCCTTACCATTTATTTACTAATTTCATAGACGTCTCTGTTTGTTATGAAAGTTATTTATTTATTCGTTGATTATCAGGTAATATATGTAAATGGCTTAATCATTTTCAAACTCCAATTTATTTTCAATTCTGTTTTACGAGATATTTTCTCCGGAGACTGAAATAGAACAGACACGAATTTTAAAAATATTTAAGCGTACCTATCTGAATATTTTCCGAAAGAATTTTGATGTAAGATCGTTTTCATCAGAAATAAGGAAAATTTGGGAAAATCATTCTTCGGGGACACGCCCACAAGCTGCTATACGTTTATTGGGTAAATGAAAATATATATTGGCCTTCGTATTCACGCCAAGTGGGGTCCACTAAACAGGCGCCAGCGTTCGGAACATTAAAAAATGTTCGGCTGATTATGGCAATTAGATAGATTTTACTGAACCTTATATAGTGACACGGAGAGCACACTCAATTTTACGCTTAACACAATTTAATATTTTACAGTATTTTTAAACAGTGAAACTAACAATTTAACGAGTCATTGAGAGACTGCAAGTTTAAGGAAGTCGGAGAGCAATCCTGCTGGTTCCTAAATTCATAACTGAGTGAGCATTGTCAATATAATTAAAAGTCAAAACATTAAGTATTATTGTCACCCAAACTACTACCGCGCGGCTGAGTCCCTAGTATCTACTTCAAATCACTCCACCTTAAATACAGGCTGACCCATCTCCATTTTTCCAAAAAAAAATAAAAAAATTTTAAGTTAAATAAAATGGATTCCCAAGGATTCATCAATCTGGCGAGAAACGCGGTTGAGGCCCTCACTGAATTAATAATTGACCCAACAAGCAAATTAAACAAAGATCAAATCGCAAAAATGGTACCAAAAACAAATGCTATTCTCGGAACCATTGCTCAAATGGCTGCCAAAATGGCAGCACTCGAGGGTGAGCTGTCAGCTTTTAAAGCATTATCCAATAAACCTAACTCAGTAGTATCTACTTGTGAAGCAGCCGACGAACTCGAAGAAAGAAAAAAAGAGCAAATAATCTAATAATCATAAATATTCCTGAAAGCTCTAAGCTCAACCAAATAGAAAAAATACAAGATGACAAAATACAAATTACAAAAATCTTGAATAAGATTGATAGTAACATTGAAATTAACTCTATCAACACTTTACGCCTTGGAGCAGTGAGGCCGGATAAACCTAGGCCCGTTAAGGTTATTCTAAAGAACTCCACTGAAGCAATAAATATCCTCAGGAGAAAGAACTTTTATCTGACCAACTCCACTGTTAAAATCTTTTCCGACCAAACACCGAACCCACGAAAATTCTTGTCGGACCTCCGCCAAGAATTGGAAACTCGGATAAAGGGAGGAGAAGTTGGGTTAACAATAAAATATATGAATAACAAGCCCACAATAATAAGGTCAACTTCAAAAAACTCAAACACATCATTGGATACGGCCAAAATATCCGAGGCTGCCGTACCAAACTCATAGAGCTACAAACTACTCTTCCACTACTCCAACACATTGAAGTTTTTCTTCTTACCGAAACTTGGCTTGATCCTGATATTCACACCAAGGAACTTGGATTTTCATCTTACAACACCTACCGCCTTGACAGAAATCCAGCCACTAGTACTAAAACCAGAGGAGGAGGAGTTCTTATATCCGTTACAAAATTACTGCCATCCACTCGATTAATTTGTAAACATCTGGACGTGGAACAGGTATTCGTTTTACTAAAAAATAAATCAGGCAAAATTCTACTGGGATGTGTCTACATTCCTCCTGGATCCAATATCACAGTCTACAGAAACCACATAGATGACCTCGAAACCCTTAAAAATAAATACCCTGATGCCAGAACAATTTTATTTGGTGACTATAATACCCCTTGCATTGATTGGATGAATAAGGACTCTTATAATAACTTAAGCCTACCAGAAAATGCCCGCGAAATAATAGATATGACGAACTTACTCTCTCTACATCAAGTCAATCAAGTCTACAATACCAATAATCGGCTGCTGGATTTAGTATTCTGCAGTGATACCTTAGTCCATATTGCTAAATCAGTTGACGAGCTTCTCCCCCTAGACTGCCATCACCCCGCCCTAAGCATAACCATCACTACTAATAACTCACCAGATGACACAACTGTTCTTCCTAACCTAACTTATAATTTCTCCAAAGCTGACTATTCTAACATGAATCAATATCTTGCAAATGAAGACTGGTCATTTCTTCACCATAATAATACCATTAACTATAATCTTGAATTATTTTACAAAATTATTAATAAGGCCATTGAAAGCTTTGTACCACTTTCACACTTCAAGGAAGCGAAGTTCCCAAAATGATTCAGTGGCGAACTAATTAACCTAGTTATCTGTAAAAAAATTGCACACAAAAACTTTAAAGAATCGAACTCTTTTATCGACTACAAGATATTTCACAACTATAGAACTCAATGTAAAAAACTATCAAGAAATTCATATTTCAATTGTATAAATGGAATCGAAAACTCTATACCTTCTAATATTCAAAACTTTTTCACTCACATTAACTCTCTTAGAAAAAATAAACAAGGTTTACCCCTTTCAATGCACTTCAAAGAAAAGAGTAGTACTGACATGAATGTAAAAGTTAACTATTTTGCTGATTATTTTAAAAGCGTCTATGACGAAGATATCCCAGACAATTATATACCACCTTCGTCGCTTAACGAGAGCATACATATCCCTGCCATACACATCAACATAAACGACGTTATAAGTAAAATCAAATCCTTAGACAAAAACAAAAAGGCTGGACCTGATAATGTACATCCCAATATCCTGATAAATTGCATTACTTCACTGGCTGAGCCGATTTTTCTATTGTTTAATCAATCCCTTGACACAGGGTGCTTCCCTGATATGTGGAAACGTTGTTATCTAACTCCTATATTTAAAAAGGGTAATAAAAGTGATGTTACTAACTATAGACCAATATGTAAGCTATCTGTAATTCCTAAACTTTTTGAAAAACTATTACTTGATAAAATTTCACCATGTATTAACCATCTCATTGTTCAGAATCAACACGGATTTTTGTCGGGTAGATCAACTCTGACAAATCTCTCGTTATATGAAAACTAAATATCAAACGCATTAGCTAACAGAACTCAAGTCGATTCCATGTATACGGACTTTATCAAGGCCTTTGACAAAGTATGCCATAAAATTCTCCTGATCAAACTACGTAAGCTCGGTATTGACGGAAAACTTTTACAATGGTTTGCTAGCTATCTAACTGATAGAGTTTTACTTGTAAAAATCAATTTGTTCATTTCCAATCAATTTATAGCTACCAGTGGTGTACCACAGGGGTCTCATTTAGGCCCAATATTATTTTTACTGTTCATAAATGATATTGTAAATATATTTGATGAAGATATTAATACGTTACTTTTCGCAGATGATTTAAAAATATTTAAAATAATCAAAACCGCTGAAGATTGTATCTGTCTACAAAATAATTTGAACAGGTTAATTAATTGGTGTTCTCTTAACAAACTTCATCTGAACATAAATAAGTGTTATTCAATTAAATTTTACAGAATAAATCAACCAATTATTCATTCATATAAACTCAATAACTCAATCCTTACCTCTGTCGAAGAAATTAATGACCTGGGGATAACTTTCGACTCTAAATTAAACTTTATATCGCATATAAATAATATTAATAATAAAGGAATGAAAATGCTAGGCTTCATTCTTCGAAATTCCAGAGGTTTCAAGAATATTTCAACATTAAAAATTTTGTATACATCCCTGGTTCGTAGTCAAGTCGAATATAACTCCTCGATCTGGTCCCCCCACTACAAATTACATTCAGATTCAATCGAAAAAATTCAACATAAATTCCTAAGACACATTAATTTTAAACTCGGTATTCCCATTGAAAATATAAATTATAATTACTTGATGAAAAATCTAAATTTATTAAAACTCTCAGATCGAAGAATTATATCCGACTTAATATTTATGTTCAAAATTGTAAATGGTAGTATAGACAGTCCTGATTTAATTAACCTCATTGAATATCATATACCCACGAGAGCTACTCGTTCTAAAATTTTGTTTAAATGCAACAATATCAGGACTGAGTATTCCAAACACTCGCTTGTACCTAGGTTGCATGAAGTTAGTAATAGATACTTAGATGTGGCAGATCTATTTAACTGCACGCAAGGTAGGTACAAGAGGGCTATGCTATCAAATCTTTTAAATCAATATTAATTTAATCTAATTCTACCTTATTTGCACTATAGAAACTTATGTACTTGTATCTCTTGTTTACTTACTTACTTACTCTGTAATGTCATTACACAATCAAATGCCACATATATATATTTGTAATTCTTTTTTTTTAATATTTCTACGATTTTAACTGTGACATGTTATCATTGTTTATGGTATATTTATACCGTTGATATTAAATAAATAAATAAATATTTGAGAAATAAGGTAGGTACCTACCTACATACTAGCGCGTTCCTAGCGAATTGCGTGGCACTACTGCTCTTCATTTTTACCTACCTTTACAGCAAGCGACCGAAGTATTCGATCCACATGCACTATTTCCAACCTAAGGGACACCATGTCCATTCTATATGTGTAATTTTTAAGAGGTATACAGTACGGGCAGCTTATTACAGTGGCATCGTTTCCAATTTCTAACAAAAATTTTAATAATTTGAAAAACAATCTGAATAAAATAAACTGAAACACATCTCAATTGAAAGAACGGGGTCGTTTCCTAATTCTTTATTTTGATGAAAATGTATTATATTTAAAATTAAAGGACAGTAAAATTAGTTTTTGGATATCTCCAAAAACGATGAAGCGAATGTAAGAAATGTGGAATTTCGTTTTAGGAGACGAGCTGTTTTTGAAGTGAAACTTCTTTACGCGCGTTATGCATTTTCGAGGACCGGAGTAAAACCGACTCATGACCGTCACGAAAAACCGTGATCATTTCGCTATAGGAGCCTAGCTAATATTATATACCTACTTTAGGTAACTCTCCAAACTCAGTTTCGCGGTCTAGAGGCAGAACGCTTGACTCTCGTCGTGAAGAACCGAGGTTCGATCCCCGCTTTAACTATATTTTTTTTTCTTTTTGTGATTTTTTCTAATACGAGGAAAAGTGATAAAATGCTCTCGTGCTTCGACTTTTAGATATTTTGACTATATGATATTTTAGTCGAAATATAGCTTACAAATCGAGCCGGTAGAGTCGCTCGGTATTTTGATAAATTATTTTTATTTTGAATCATTAAAATTACTAATCAAGGCCGATAACGCGACTAATTACCCTCGCAGACGTGCGTGACAAGTTTTTTTAGTAAAAAACACAGCCGAAAGAGAGTTTTTCAAAATTTAGAAATGTTTTTCAAATTCAGACTCCATACGGGTATGAGACTGTTAAAACACGATAGATCTTTTCCAAAAACGGACAAATATACGGAAATATGTTGAAAAACGACAGATATGACTTCACACTGCCGATATATCTTCGATTCGACCCTATATAAAGCGTTAACGAGACGTTATGTGATAGGAGTACATGTTGTATACGCGGTTCTCGTCGCGCGAGATACCTCTCCTTGCGGTCTAGAGGCAGAGCGTTCGACACTCGTTATGCAGGACCCGGATTCGAATCCCATATTTTTATAACTTTTAATTTTTTTTATCACATGCTACTTATAAATATGTCAATATTAGGAATCTAGTCAAACGTTCATTTGTTAACAACACCCCTATAAATAAATTTATGCTTTTTAAAACTATAATGTACAGCATTCTGAATAATAATAATATGAAATGAAAAGAGAGAGAGAAGAGTACTAAAAGTTTCACTTCCGTCGTGCGTAGGCTTGCCACACACTGTATTTTTTTTAATTAATGCAATACGTATTTTTAATCATAATTTTATGAGGGTCTCATTATCCTCAAATATTTGCACACGGGCGCATTTATTGATAAAACAAACTAATAATAACACATGGGTATGCCGCCTTATTATTGTTTATAAAAAATAGTCTGAATTCGATTTTATTTAATTAAATACTTCATTTTACACAAATTAAATGGAATGAAAATACTGTACCTACCTAAAGGTACAAAAAAAATATTTTATTTATTGGGGGTGGTGTTTATTGTTTTAGCACGCAGGCAGCGGCATCCCTTGCGGCGGCTCTGGCTCTGGGTACCTACTTTAGTCAGAGGCCATACCCACCTTCCAGATAATCAATCATGAAACCTCAAACATCAAACACGCCATTATTCTGCCGGTAATGTGAACAACCGCACTGTCGATGGCTTGTAATAAATTATGATACACTGTGACCTATTATTTGTGATCGATCATGAATGAAATATCAATCAATTCTAAAATGGAGATACTTAAATCAAATGAAAATTGATGAAATTTACTTAAACCGCAATATTTTATTATAAAGCTTCATTAGGTGTCTTAAATGTATGTTTTACATAGGTGTGCAGTAAAAAATCGTTTTTTGAGAGGTAAGCTCCGCCACACGTACACTTCGGAGCGGCGGCACCACGCGCCACTCCCTTGCCACTCCAAAGTCCGTAAGCAAGGCCCTTTATTGCGAGATTTTTCTGCGCGGCGGCCTGTGGTACTGCCGTACGTGGTACGTGTGGGGAGTCTATACCATCATAGTTAACCCTCAGTGAGCATGGGTCAAAAACACTGAACAGAAAATACCGATAAACTTGCGTTGTTGGCGTTTACGTGTATTCTAAGAACCTAGTAAGTAATTAATATACCGGAAAATATACAAGAAATACGGACACGCTTTAAAAATGGAACGTGCGGGTCGATTCGCCAGTTATTTACTATCTGTAGCAGGTGAAAAGAGGAATGTTGTGGGTTTGAAGGAAGTGAAGAGGAGAAGGGAATGGAACAGAGCAAAACTGAGAACCATTTTTATTGGATCTGTTCACCCAACACAGCTAAAGTAATTCCAAGCAATGTTTAAATTCGTAATTGCGGTATTTCGGCAGGGTGTGGTTTCATGTGTAATATGTTAATAAAAATCAACATAAAAAGGGCAGTATTCAAATGTGTATGTCGAGTCGAGTCAAATTCTCACGACATGAGAATTTGACAGGTATATCGCTGGTTAAATGTTCCATTTTACATATTGAAAGCTTTGTGTCAGTAAGCACTGCTATGGTTCACCGTAAACGCCTTAGAAAAACATTATCATTGCAAGTGTTGATCGCCGTGTACTTGTGCAGTGATTAGTGTTTTAACGTGACTTTTGATCCAATTTATCTCAACATCACCAGAGTGCGGGCCTTACTTATATCGCAATATCAAGATAACCACAGCTGGTGAGTACAATAGAGCGGAATATTCTATATTTTGGTTTGGGGCCACAGACATAGGAATTAATAGACGAGAAGATAATGGCGAGGGGTAAAATCAAATGTTGAAGAACGAAGGGAGTAAGGCTGACTGTGATTCGTCAATAAATCAATCTGACAGTAAATAGGCATCTCGCATTATAATATCACCATTTACTTCTTAAAAGTAAAACCTGCTTTTGAATGAATAGACATTTTTACATGGGAGCGCAAATTACTCGCCACGTTATGAACAAATTTGCGAAGTCCAAATTCGGCAAAAAAATTCGGTTCATTTTCAGAGTCGAATATTTCGTTTAAGTATTTAGTTAAGACACTTTCATAAATGTTCATAATTTACTTCCCAGCAACCAACCAGCTTTGTGTTTCGCGTCCAGACGTTTCTCGATGTGATAGTATATGTTTCTAAAACTGATCTACGATGTGAATATGCTTAAAATAAAGTAAAATAATGCTTATATATGGAATGTAATACGACAATTGGGTTTATTCTCTTTTTCACATCTATTTTTACAAGTTTTCATAGTACAAGTCAACATTTTGCCGTTATTTCGTAAAATGAACCGATGATGCCTCGACCATAGTTCGCACAAGAATGATGACGTCACGTTTTCAAATTTCACTTGAGGCCATACGCGAGCACAGCCGGCTCCAATGGAACCTGTATGGGGAGTGGGGATAATACGCTTTTAATCACTTAGGGCAGGTCTACTAATATTCATATGTCTATGTTTGGGGCAATGCAATCCTGCAGGGATCACAGGTTTTCATTTGGCAGAGAGAGGACCCAATCCTTTTCTCTGACCCATATGTGGCGCGACCTACCGCTTAACCGTTCAAATGTAGTTTTTAAAAGTAATAATGTGGTATATATATGAATGGTGGAAAAAGTCGCGGACGCACGAGAAAGACTCTACGCATTCTCTCTGCCTTATAATAAAGAGTAGTTTTATTTTATTTATGAATACCTATTATTCCCCCTCAATTGTAGAATAAGTAGGAGGCGTCCGAGGAAGTCATGGCACGACCAAGTATGTCAAGAGTACGTGTGAGATGATGTATGAGTGCAAACGAAGCAACAAGTGTGGCGGTCTATACTCTCTGCCTGCCCCTTCGGGGTAACATGGTGATGGTTAGTTAGTTTTCCCCTGATATTACTTGGAGAAGTCAGAGCGGAGTTTAAAAGCATACTGGTATGTTTTTCTAACCAGAAAGAGACTACAATGTATTTTTAATTCTATTTTATGGGAATAATACCGCACAAGAGCCCCAACTGCTCTCAACCGAATAGAACCAGTGAGTCTATGGCATCCCACTTGGGGTATGTTGTGAGGCTGAATTTAGTAGAGTGGGGAAGGAGATGGAGAAGAGAATGCTGAGTACCTTGCTATACAGATCTGGTAACCAAATAGGCTAAAGCTATTTCAAGCAACGTTTTAATTCTTAATGGTGCGATACTAAGATTATCTTCCACTCCGAAAATTGCCGCTAATAAACTACATATTGTTTCAAATTAATTAATTGTGAAGCAACACAAATTTTTAAAATAAAATATACTTGCACACGTCGGGATTTGAACTCACGACCTCCCAATTGCTGTCGGGATCCTAACCCCTAGATCACGCTGGCCGTCATGTTGTATGTTACTTCAAAAACTACAACTTAATGCCGGCTTAACGTATGGAAAAGTTTGCTTTAATTCATGCGAAGTGGAAAATACAGTATAATAAATATCTCCCACGTTCAGAGATCTACATTCAGAATAAAATTGTTTTGAATTGGCTTTAGCTATGTCTAGATAATAACCAGATACTTACTCCATAACTAACAAACAAACTATATCTTCTCTTTATCATCCCTCATTTCCCTCAATCAATAATGCTACCAGTACACGTTGGACCAACGCATTGGGCCAATGCGCTGCCCCAACGTGTACAGTTCCCCGCTTGTCGTATATTGGCTGCTGCACGCGTTGGCCACTTTGGCCGCGTTGGCCATGTCAGCCTATAACGTTGGCCGGCCAACCCGATTATTGTCGGTTTTTCATACACTCATCAAAGGATCTTGACACAACTCGCCAACAGCGTTTACACATTAGCCGGGACGGGCCGCCTTTGTTCCAACCTCAAAATTTCGTAAATTATAGAACCCTCCGACACTTGAAAATCTTGATTACGATAGATTTTGTGACAATCTGTTTATCATTAAAGGTACCTACCAATCAACATCGTTTTTTAAACGTTTGACCAAACCTATACCTGCCACCTACTATTAAAGCTCTGACTCATGGACATTGTTTAATTTGTTATAATTTTAGCAATATTATTAAATATCACGTCGCGTCAGCCGAACGGATTCTATTTTATTTAGAACGACACATGATGCGGGTAAGGAGAGACTACGAAATAATAATAACTTTGAACGTTTTCGCTGCGAAGTAAATAATATCACGTTATTCAATACACGTATTGGATAAATTGGCCCGATGCTCTCCGCGGAAAGTTATCTTTTATCTATGTAATATACTATCACTCACAAACAAGCCGCCTGCAATATAATATAGATATCTTGCATCATATAATCCAGAGTTTCTCAAACTCCCTTTTAAAGTATTTGTTTCTTTGGGCTCCTCCCCTCTAGAATTTAGAATTATTTTATTTACAAAAAAAAAAACTTTAAATGGGTGTTTTAAACAACTTTGTATTTGAAATATTTAAACAAATTAATACAGAAAAGACACATGAAAACGTCAAAAGTGCATTTGTTAGGACAATGCACTTTAGACGTTTGTATGCAAAAACCTACATATGTTTATGCTTCCTTGGAAAATAAAACACTATGAAACGGTTGATTGCTTAAAATACCGGCATAAGTGAAAGGAAATTTTATTTGATTAATTTGTGTTATTTCACAATTTGTTGGTTTAATAAAATAATATATAGTATATTTGCGGCACGTTTCAGTATCGCCGTATCGCCCTGGTGTAAGACCACCATTCAGTATGAAAACTTTGCTCAAAATGGCTTTGAATGCAGCATAATGATAGGCTCGTCATTTGGTCTGGGAGACCAGATACGGAGAGGGCTTGTCAAGGTGTTGCAGCGCTACTGTCTCCCAGAATGATTGAATGTATGTTGCAGTATGAATGTGTAAGTCCGAGAATAATGTGGATCAGATTTAAAATCGGTTTGACAAGAGTGTTTCTTGTTATTTGCTACGCCCCTGTCAATTCTGAAAGCGATGAAGTGAAAAATGATTTTTGGACTGGTGTGAATGATGTAATGAGACTAAAAAATATGAACGAAAGGATTATAATGGCAGGCGATTTGAATGGGTGGGTGGGAATTAGACGTTACGGATTTGATTCGGTCTTAGGTATGTTTGGGGATAAAAGAACGAATGACAACGGGAACAGAATACTTGAAGTATGTTTAGAGTGGAACCTGTTTGTGTCGAATACTTTCTTCGATCATAAAGGTATCCACCAATATACGTGGGAAAGAGGAAATGAGAGGTCAATTATTGATTTTGTAGTAATTGACTCTAGGTTGAGAGCTGTTACCGAGGACACAAGAGTTTTCAGAGGGGCTGAGGTCGAAACTGACCACTTTCTTGTAGTGTCAAGAGTAAACCTCTTTCGCGGTTGGCGCTCTAAAGTGAAAACGGTACTAACTCCAACAAGAGTCAAAATAGAAAAACTACAAAATGATAATGTGAGAAGTAAGTATATGAATTGTGCAGAGATAAGATTGAATGCGAAGGAAATGGATGGTCTAAGCATAGACGAAACATGGAACCACATAAAAGTGTGTCTTTGTGAATCTGCTAGGGAGGTTTGTGGAATAAGTACGCAAGGTAGGAAGAAAGGTGATGCATGGTGGGATGATGAGATTAAAGCACTGGTCTCAGAGAAGAAGAAAGCATGGTTATGTCTGATTGCGGCTGGCAGTGCTTCCAGCGAAGAGAAGTATCGAGCGAAAGAAGTATATAAGGAATGTAAGAAAAAAGTAAGAGTTGGAGTGAAAGAACGAAAGAAACGCCTGGAAAAGGAAGAAGGAATGAAAATGACAAACCATTTCCAAGAAAACATTAAGTTGTTTTGGAAAGAAGTCAAAAGGTCCCGGAGTGGCCCAGAAAACGGAAGCATGAAAGTGATAAAATCAAAAGATGGAAAAATGTTGACGAATGAGGAAAAAATAAAAGAGAGATGGATGAATTATTTCGAGGAAGTCTTCGAAAGCGAAGTGAGTGACAGTGATTCCAGCGGTGAATCAGATATGAATGACGATGGAGTGAATGTTACCGAAATTAGCATGGATGAGATAGAAAGTTCGATTAAATGTATGAAGAATGGTAAGGCTGTCGGGTTTGACAATATTGCTGCTGAATATTTTAAAGGAGGTAGCCGTATAATTCTCACATGGTTGTGCAATCTTTTTAACCAATGTTTAAAGGAAGGTTATACGCCTTTAGACCGGAGAAGGGCTGTGATAATGCCATTATACAAAGGTAAAGGGTCACGTATGGAATGTGGGAATCATAGGGCTATTAGCCTGCTAAGTTCAGTTGGCAAGCTGTATGGTAGAATTTTGATTGAAAGAGTAAGAAAGGAAACAAAAGATAAAATATGGGATGTGCAAGGTGCTTTTATGAGTGGAAGGGGGTGCATGGACCAGATCTTCTCATTGCGTATGCTCACTGAGAAGTTTCTGGCAAAAAAACAGAAACTTTTCTGTGCCTTTGTAGATCTACAAAAAGCATACGACCGAGTCGACAGGAAAAAGCTATGGAAGGTGTTGTCCAAGTATGGAGTGAATACATATCTGACTCAGGCAATTGCGTCTCTGTATGAGGGAAGCGTTGCATGTGTTAGGGTAAACGGTGGTTTTACGGGGTGGTTTGATATAACAAAAGGTGTTAAACAAGGCTGCGTAATGTCACCGTGGTTATTCAATCTATACATGGATAATTGTATGCAAGAATTGAAAGAGGTGGGATTGGGCGCGAATTTGAATAATTTGAAAGTATGTTGCCTGTTGTATGCTGATGATGCGGTGCTGATTGCTAATAGTATAGAAGATGTACAGTCTCTCGTGTCTAGGATGAACGAAGTATGCATGAAGAATGAGTTAATGATGAATGTAAGTAAGTCTAAAGTAATGGTGTTTGAAAGAGAGAGTACGAAAACATTGTGCAATATAATTGTGAATGAGGAATACTTGGAGCAGGTGGATGAGTTTGTGTATTTAGGAAGTATGTTTACGAGAGATGGGAAGGCTGACAGAGATATTGAAAGAAGGGTAAATGCAGGTAATTCCGTTAATGGAGGACTGAACGCCGTTGGCGCTAACAAAAAACTGTCCAAAGAAGCGAAGTTAGCAGTCCACAACGGAGTGCTGGTACCTACCTTGATGTATGGAAGTGAGGCATGGAACTGGCAAAGAAAGGATGAAAGTAGATTGAATGCTGTTGAAATGAGATCCCTGAGGCGTATGTATGGTAAAACCATGTTTGATCGTGTGAGGAATGTGGAGATCCGCAAAGAGTGTAAGGCTGATGTAAGCGTAATGAGTAAGATTAAGAAAGGGACGCTTAGATGGTTTGGGCATGTAGAGCGAATGAGCGAAGATAGGAGTGTAAGGAGGATATATGATGCAAATGCGAATGGTAGCAGAAGTCGGGGACGCCCGAGGAAGACATGGCACGATCAAGTGAATCAGATACTAGAGTCGGGCCATGTCAGAATAATAGAAGAGTATGTATGAGACGATGTATGAATGTGAATGAGGCAAGAAGTGTGTGCCAAGACCGAGTTGTTTGGCGGTCCGTCCTCTCTGCCTACCCCTGCGGGGAAACGGCGTGATGGTTAGTTAGTTAGTTAGTGACCAGATCTGAATAGCCAGGTACTTCCCCTCCCTCTTCCCCGTCTCCTTCCTCGCCACTACCTTCAGCTTCACAATATACCCCGATTTGGGTTGCCATAGTCTCACTGGCTTCAGACGGTTGGGAGCATTTGGGATTCTCGTGCGTTTTCACATAAAAAAATAAAACATCTTCCTGGGATGACGCTTAACTACATATCTGTTCTGTACTCCAGCTTTGCAGAGTGGTAGATACTTTCAGTGTCGCCCTGTTGAAAGACCATCATTCAGAATCGAAACTTTGCTTGAAACTTACCCAAGTTTGGTGACCAGATTTGAATATCACCTCCCCATCTCCTTCCATTATCACTCCCTTCACAATAAAAGTAAACATAAAAGTCAACGTTAACAATATTTTAACTATAAGATTTTACCCAATCTTAATCTCAATTTTAGTGCCGTATTATGGCCTTTACGATGGTACTTGTCGCCCTGAAGCCACCGCCCCCACGCTGGTTCTATCCACCGCACCCTGGGTCGCTACATCCCACTTTGAGAAACACTGATCTAGTCTTTAAAAATAGCGTATCTAGTATAAAATGGTGTGTGTCAATGTTTCCATTAACCTATCACCTTAATACTAATTATTCAAATCTTAATGATGAACGATACTAATGAATAATGAGCTGTATGGCGCCGCTACAACTCTCTTACATTGGCGTGTCAACATGGGAATAGTATTAATATTACGTATTTACTAAATCCAATGCCAAGGTCCGAATGCCAATCTAATACATCTATTTACTTTATTGTCTAGTAGCGTATCGACTTAGAGAACTTGCCCTGGCGCCAGCAATAAAACAATTTATAAACTAGCTGAAGTCCCAGGTCTTGCCGGAACTTTCCACAGACCTTTAAAAAATCAGACGGACAGTGACCTTCCTCTTGTTTTGAAGGTGAAGTGTGCAAAATTTCATCATTGTCGGAATATTTTTTTTAGCATTAACTCCACAAAATAATTTCCCTCAGGTCCCATGTCATCTCTGGGGACGCCGTGTGGAGGGATTTTTAGGAGTGAATGTGGGTCTTGAAGAGACCCATGTTGTACGAGGGAGGAAACATAGAGGCCGGCAAATCTTTCCACAGCCGAGCTGTTGATGAGCTCAAGAATGAGTCGTAAAAGCTACCCGTTCTTATGTGACAAATGTCAACAGTGTACATATGTTTAGCACGCGTTTTCCAATTATGGACAGGTGTCGAAGGGATCAATGACGCTAGTTCCTAGGAGCACCTTCCATTGTAATACCGGTAGAACAAGGAGAGCATACCTACCTGAAGCCTGTGCTCTAAAGATTGAAATCTTTAGATGTAGATGAAGGAATGAAGGAATAGAATTTCAGATGAAGGAATCTATCAAACGGACCGCCCGTTTCTGAAGTCAAGGGTTCCTTTCAGGTATTTTGGGACTTCAGACCAGAGGTGGCTCTATCTATCAAATAGACGGCCCGTCTCTGCACATAATCAAGCATTTTTTCATATACCGGGCCAGAGGTATCTTCAATATTAAACAGTGAGGCGCACTTGCGATTTAAACAGGGTCAGCAGTTGTATACTATTAAATTAATAAAATAAAACACGTAACAAAGCAGGAACCCTTTAGTTTTAATTTCCAAAAAAATAATGGAACTGTGAAAGAAAAGAGTTGTTCCCACATAGTCAATCAAAAATGATATTGAAATCAGTCCCGGGAAAATTTTGAAGTTCTTGTCGCTTTCATAACATTTGATTTCCTACTATTTTAAAACTTACTGGACTTTTGTTGTTGAAAATGGTCGAATAAGATTCAAAGCTTTTCCGTTCCCCGAAATTTTCTAATTACGCCACTGTATCTATTTATTCTGCGTTCTATGTGGTATTCGTTTGAAAAACTTCAATTGTAAACCCATAAAAAGTGACTGTGTACTGAACTTTATAATCCCAGAGGGCAAAGCTCACTCTAATAAATTCGGGCGCAAGTAATAACGGACTATTAAAATTGGAGCACGCGAGTGAGTAGGTAACTAATTTAATTACCTAGTAGAGAATTTACTTTAGTAAACTAGTACATGTTTGTGTATTGTATTATATTCGTGTTTCGTATCTTCTAAATACGTCGCTACTTCAAATAATCACAAGCTATCTCGTCGGCAGGAAAAATGTGGTAGCAGAAGGTTCTATCCAAACAATGTAATCTTATTATTGTTACAATACCTTCCTGCAGAAGTTCGAGAGCCCACCGTGCGTTGTTTATAAAGTGCAGTGCATCGGGCGGCTCGCCAGTACTTTTGCGGCCGCGCGCTAGCGAGGATTGTCCGTCATTCTCATTGAGCACTCTTGGCATTTCAAGTCAACTCGACCTTATGTTAGAAACAATCGAAACAAACATGTTGCCATTCGAATAAACAACTTAACATTTTTTTAAACCTTCGAAGTGTAATAACTACTCTTCATACTGTGCAATGTTAGATAAACTATTTGGACAAGTTTTCTAGATCAAAAACTGAAACATTTTATTCGGTAAATATTCACACGTGTGGCGACGAGTTAAAAACGTTTTTTTCAACAAGTTAAATCTTTGAATAGGAGATGAATCACCGGCTATTTAGTGCCCTTATTCTAGACTGATTCAATTTAAATCAATTCCCTCCTATAACGGAACTCAATTTTGTTCTTTAGATCGTGGTGGACGTGTGAAAATATAGCGCTTACCCGATTATTAAAACAGCTTTGTTTATCAGATCTAGTTTGTTTACGTTATTTTTGTGTGTTTTTTTAATATGTGACACGTGTAAAAGCAGTTCAGTAAGATAATTATCTGTTTTATATCATTGGAAAAATAAACAATGACGAAAACGCCGTTCAACATCATGCAGGAAGGGGGAGTTCCCAGTAAGGAAGAAACGTACGCCTTCATAGATGCGTCGAGAGCTTTGAAACCGGTGGAAAAATTTGAAAATGATCCGAAAGCTCTGGAAAACAACACCTACAGGGAAAGGACCAAAAAGCTCATGGAAAAGAGAAGAAACATCTATCCTTTATGCGGATTGTTGATGGCTTCTGTCCTTTTGGTGTGGCTTATTGGGTTGACGATGGTTAGAGAATTCCAGCTTGCTGATCTGAGGAAGAATATAGACGAACTTCGAAACGATCTTGAAGAGCTGAAGCAAAATTTCATAGAAGACAGCCTTATAGATGAGTTGAAAGGATTTGAAGAAGAGGTAAGTCTATAATATGTTTTTTAACTTCAGCGCATTTTACAGTAGCGCATTATAGGTTATTTTTGTAAATGAACGCATCGAGAAAATCACATCGCGCTGCATTCGTAACACCTGCCTCACCTCGCATTGATCTATTTATTTTTAGTGTCGCGTTGCTATTATGTTGCTTTTCGTGTCAAACAAAATTCCGTCGATATGTAGATTTCCAGTGTATTTTTCATTCACACAATTCTATCACATCTCGTGCCAAGTTTGTGTAAATAATGACTGGCAAAGAAAAATAATGTATTCGATTGAAGCGGAAAATCAAGTTCTTGGCATGTTTAATATGTGTTAGTTACTTCATTAACTTTGACAAACATCCAGTTAGCAATCTAATGATGTAAGTTGTTTATTGATAAATTATGCATTTTTGCAGTTGCAATGTGGCGTTTTTGTAGATAGATTGATTTACTGCAAACTACAATCTTATAACGTGTAAAAAGTACTTGCTTACATTACCAATTAAATGTAATAATTTTCAAAACTCATTTTGTAATAAAAATTATTATTTAAAACAATTCAACTAATTACGTATATTGAAATTTACTTCGAATACTTGTCAGATCGGGCTAGATATTTATTACGAATCATTTAAGCGTAAAAGCTCTTTTAAGGCCCGGTATATCAGTCGCTTTGTGCGACATTCCTCGCTAAAATTTAAGCGGCCGCTTAGTATTAATAATAATAGCTCCGTTTTTGTGAAAAATCACCTGAAAGGTGCTGTACAATTTATTACGAATTCCTAGTCTCTATCTAATTTTATCATTTACAAACAAATTCAGACATAACATACATATTATTTAAGCCATACCTATTATTTAAGCCTTGGTAAGCCGCAGAATAGTTCCATTTTTATAAACCGAAGCGCTAGCAGTAACGCTTGTCAAATATGACGAGTAGTACTCTAATCGCACCGAAATATACGTAAATTGCAAAATTTTATCAGTATGGACTATTACATTAATCGAGCGATGGGGGATGTTGATGTTATTAATTGATAATCGATCTGAAATAGACAAATAGCCTGCTATTATAAGGTACTATACGAGGAATTTATTAACGTCAAGATGGTATTTTCAGTTGTTTCTTTGGCATAATTTCATGAATAGTGCATTGACTACAGCAAAACAAATACTATTTAAAATTATCATTCTCGCGTATATCACCATGCCGATTGCAGTGGGGAACTTTATCAAAAAATCAATCGCAAAAACATTCGACATTTTGTAAGCTCTCGATGTCCCAATGATGTAGAAGTATAGATATACCATTCACGCAGCATAGAAAAAAATCAAATATTTTCCTTCAATAAAATCATGTAGTGTAATATTGAGGATATCTAGGCTTCCGACCTATATAGAGATTATGTTCCAATCCGCGCTAAGCTCCACATTCCAACCAAGTCGATCATATCAACCGATATACCGGGCCTAAGTTAGTTTTTGCTTTCAACTAATTCTGATAACATTTGCTCTTGAGAGAGTGTTATTGGTTATTTCGATAGCACCTGATTCAGAAATTATACTATTGATATTTAAAATAACCATTGCCTCACGCTTCACGAACTTACGTATATATTTAATTAGTCGGTGACGCGTCAAGAAGACTTGGCACGATCAAGTGAATAAAATACTTGAGTCGGGTCACGTCAGGTGATTTACCTAAACGTAATGAACGATATTAAACCCAGAATACTTAAATAGTTTGGGCATACACTGCGGATGGATCGAGAACGGAGTTTCGGGAGAACACATGACACGGAAGCAAATGTAAGAAGAAATCGGAGGCGCCCCAGGAATACAGCATGATCTAATGAATCAAACACACGAGAAACAGAGTATGTATGAATGTGAATGAATTGAGGAGTGTATACTAATTCAAAGCCAGTCCTAAAAGCGTAACGGTAAATTTAATAACTACTTATTTCTTTTGATTATATGAATCATGATGTTTTTCTTCATTTGCCAATGGAATCAAATTCATGTAATCTTACCACAAGCAAACAACGACTCAAATTTCAAATATGACATTGCCTTCAAGTTAAAGAAACTAAAATCCCTTATTTGTGATCACATTCTTTTTTATTGAAATAGAAGATAATACTGATAAATGGAAACAGAACAAAGAGCAGAAATATAAAATGATAACGGTTTCAACTGGGAATCGAACCAAGGAACTCTGTCTTAACGGGACAACGTCTTTACCCATTCTCATTTTTTTCGATCTCATATTTCAAATTCAGAATTAACAATAATATCTTGCAACTATTCTTTTTGAATGATTATAATTTGTTTGTAACCTAGAAAGTGTCTCAGATAAACATATTAGATTTTTAATTAAATGGGACATATATTGAATTTTCTAAAAGTCTAAATGAATATTCAAATTTTATTGGAATATAATAGAACTAGCTGATGTGTACCCGGCGTTAATCGGGGACTTAAAATTTTTTTAGGGTAAAGTTTTGACCTCCGTGGTACATTATTTTGATGCACTTCACAAGGTTCAGCCAGCGTTAGCAACATAAGAGCCCAAAAATGTATTTTTACTACTTGATAACAAAACATCGACTTTTCTCTATTTTATATAAACAAAGTTGCATGTATTATACATATAAACCAGAAAAAGAAATTCTCTAAACGATAGTAAACAGCCAATCAAATTCCATGGCGTAGTTTAGAAGAACTGAGCGGACAAACAGACAGACGCGGATAGCGATATGATATTTTTTTTCTAATTCACCTTATTTCGGCCCTCGTTCTCAGATGGCGCCCGGTTCTGACAAGATCATCGACCAAAAGTAAATTTTAATTTTTAGATTTTAAATCCTCTCCTTCCCACCGCCGCGCGCCGCCCAGTTAAACATTTATGTTGGTGGTTTCGTGTTGAAAATGTTTATTGCGTCATAGGTGAGCAGAATTTTTCAAATATTTCGGGCGGATACTTTTTTATCGTTCTCGAGTTATTTATAAAATTGTTAATTGTACTTTATGGTGTTTCTTATCGTCCCTTGCTAATTTATTAACGATAGATAGTTATATAAAATAGAACCAGCTGAACATGGAAAATGATTAACGGCAACACAATATTTTGACTGACGGTCATTGAACTCTCCAAAAATTGTTTTTTTGTTAATTATAATATTGTTTTTAATTAGGTATCTATACTCGTATTTGCATCTGTACTTTTTTAAATTAGGCATTTGTAATTGTTTTTCTCAAAAAATTAAAAAACAATATGGTATTTTGTCGTATTTTTTTCAGAGTTAAGTTGATATTTCAAAGCTGTAGCTTTCTGACTTATTTAAAAAAAAAAAAAAATATTCGCCTTTATTTAACTTTACAGGGGTGATATACCATGCCTGATATCTCTTTATAAAATCATGTGTTGAGAGCAGGCGCAGGCATCACAGTTTACGATAAAAAAAATTAAAAAAATAATAAATTGAACGGTCACATCACCACTTGTAATACTTCTAAGGATTTTTAAAATCAATCGTTGATTGATTTTAAATCTGTCTTGGCTGGTGATCCAAGAATTCGTGTCCAATTTATATTTAGCGTAATTTCAGTTATGTCTAATGGCCAATGGAAGTGCATTGTTCAGCTTTGTGGCAAAGAATCTCAAATTTCTTTTGCCAAATTTTGTTAATGTAGGAGATATGTAGGAGACTAAGATGGTTGGGTTAGGTTAGGTTAGGTTTTCGAACAGTTTGAACATTATCAGATAGAGTTCTATGCTTGAGTATGCGTTTGGTGTAAAGTTGCCTAATATTCAAAACACAGATTCAGATGTCATTGGAAATGGCGTAGATATTTTATATTTTTGATTTGTATCGAGCTGCAGTCTGCAGGGAGAGGATTACCCTGATGAAAACCAATAAGAGAGGGTGAAAGAAGAACAAGAAGATAATTTAATATAGTTGCGTTGACCTAGAAATTTGAAAATTGAAACAGAAACATCGTATGTCACGATGCCAGAGCACACCGCTCACGAGTTTTTGTTAATTCAGACAAACAAATTTCTGCTATGTGTAGATTATTATTCATTTACGATCTTCACATCTTGGATGATACTCGCATACTTACATGCATTATAATTAAGTTGGTACATAAAGATATAATGGCAAACCTACGACATATTTTCAAGATGACTTATAAATTGCATAGCAAATAATACCTGTACTTACTTTGCGATAGCTAAATTCTTGGCATTCCTTCCGAAAACGGTGTCACTGTTTACAAAATTTTTATTTGCTCAGAAAAAAGCATTCTTGTTGAGCATTTTCACGAGGCTATTTCCACCGTTCCGGATATTTTGATGTTATTTATTATAAACGTTGAAATAAGCGTAAAAAGTGTTTTAAAATAAATGTCGGCGCAAATTCTTCTGGAGGTATTGCGTTCTGAAAATATGCTCCGAAATGAATCATAAATTACAGTGTTTTGAACCTAAATAGATCGCGGCATTCCAGATGATCCATTTGTTTAAATATAATACGTAGGTTGGGTACAGTCGTCAGTCACTGAAGACATATACCCATAATAGTGTGTTTGTGTGTTGTGGTTCGTTCGTATGTCCGAAGTAATTTTTAGATTAACTTTTCTTGCTTATGGCGAAATTGTTAAAATATTTTCATAAATCGAAATTGTTCTAACCTTTTCAAAAATCGAAATTGTTCAAACATTTTCATAAATTGAAATTGTTCTAACTTTTTCAAAAATCGAAATTCTAAAACATTTTCATAAATTGAAATTGTTCCAACCTTTTCATAAATCGAAATTTTTCAAACATTTTCATAAATTGAAATTGTTCTAACCTTTTCGAAAATCGAAATTGTTCTAACCTTTTCATCAATCGAAATTGTTCAAACATCTTCATGATTCAAAATCTTTCTTACACAGTTAATCATCACAATTTCATTGGTCATGGTGCCTAGGAGGTTATATTATATATATGTATAAATTTTAGGTTGTGGTTGTTGTTTTGGTTGTTGTCCTGGATGTTGTGATTGCTGTGGTTATAATGGATTTTGTGTATATTGTTTATGTCGTTGATAGAGATCAAGGAGGCGAAATATCTTATGCAAACTGGCGATGTCAGTTTTCTCTCAAATCGATATAAATCGCGCTTCTTGAAATTATCTGTTCATTATAAACGTCTAATTTCATTTACAATAAGTTTCCCACTCAGATGTTTAATATTCTAAAAATACCTCATGACCAGTTACCTACGTTGGACAATCATTTTAATTTAAACATATCAAAGTCGTATACTTATAAACAAACATGCCCCCGTTTAAGATTCTGCCGAAATACGATTTTGAAATCAATTACAACGGTCGTTTTAAAAAAAATACAACAATCAAAAGTAAATATTACATCAGTTTTAATTTCACAAAATATGATCACAGAAAAAATTCCCACATCAGCATTTAATTGTAATAAACTCATTCCTGTAGATCGCATATACACAATACAACTCTTAAATAGTGAACCCAAACTTTTTGAACTTCTTAATAATTTAATATATCTGAACCGGTAGATTTTGCCCTTACACTTATTTTTTTTAAATTTATCCATGTTATTGCTTGATTTATTGTTTACTTTTGTTTTATTATTTTTTGCTTTTCCCGTAATGGGGTTATTCTAACTGGTTGGAAGTATAATAACATACGCAAATAAGTACAATTTAAGTGACAACCTGTTTTTATGACGCGTGACTGTCTGATTTAAGCTTGATAAATGTTTATGTTGTTATTCAATCGATCACTTGTTGCGGCATCAGTTCAAGTACAATCCACGGCTGGTTTGCAAGATTTGTCCATATTCTTCTTAAACCGGATCACACATCGACAGATACTGGATCTGGAGGCTGGATGCTCTACCGGCGCCAAGTATCATAACTATTTATGTAAGATCATACTAGCGAGCCTCCGCTTGAAAGAGAATTAAATTTGAGCGTCCCACAGATCCATTTTTAGAGATAGTTGGAAATGATTATGATTGATAAAAACAATAGGTTAAAAACTTTTAGAAGATTTAAAGTTTATTTTCTAATTGTGATCATCGAACTAAAAATGTGTAATTTTAATATTTTCATTAATTATTTATTATTGCTTTTAAATGGATCTTAAACTGCACATTCGTAGACGGTTTGAACTGGCTACAACGTCATTATGATATAGAGAAAGTTACTGGCCGGTGAGACAGCTGTCAATGACGTTGGTCGGCGTGACGTCAACAACGCCATATTTACGAATAAAAACGATCATACCGCTTTGGCGGCAACTCAAAAATTGCACGTTTAAGTAGTTATAGAAATTTATTCGTCATTAATTTACATTGTTATTTTTCTACCATGAAAAAATACTGCGAAAATGCCCTATTGCACGTAACCTTGTAATCTATGGATAACATCAATCATGTGTACGTGCAAATTTAAGTGCGCACGAATACTTTGACACGCTGAGAATTCCATTCGAGGGGCACAGTATAAATTATCGAAAATTTTCTGATTGTTACACTTTTGACGCCAGCTCTATGCTGTGGAGTCGTCCAAATTTCCCTAAAGCGGGTTATCTCACATAAACATGAAATGAAATTATATTCCTATGCGTTAAAATATTGATCACAACATACATCAACATACTGTCATTACTTAGAATAAAATTATGAATTATCCAATAAGTGGGAACTATTTATTGGATAACCAACTCCTCTGTCATTGGTCACCCCAAGTAGTTCGCCGTGTTTGGTGATTTAGCAGGGGTGCCCGGGTTCATCGGGTGAGGTGTGTTCATGATGCGCCTGCCCACCAGCTGCGTGGCGTGCCAGATCGGGAGAGGCTGGTTTGGGGACACCATGTGACCTCTCCAACTAGTCTCTCGACACATCGCCTTGCGCCGCAGTGGGAGGGATACATGCATATGTCCGTCGATTCTGAATACACTGATAACTAAATTCCTATCCAACCCTCATACCTTTTACCTTCTCAGGACTTCTTCTCCTTCCTTTTCTTAAAAAATACCCTCCACACAGCATTCCATAAGATGATATGGGCCCTGAGGGAAATTATTTTCCTCGGGGCTTCATGTGTGGGGTCATTATTAAAAAAAGATAACTGACTGGACTCCAACTATTAGCACACGCCAAGATTTATGAAAAGCAACACTAGTAGTGTGCAGTTGTATCATCAACAAAATACTTATCTGATATAAACTTGTTATAGGCTAGTTATAAGCTAACGTATTTCCAAACAATATACAATAATTTATACCGTTAGATGACATCCCATAGTATGTTTCCCGTACCTTCTAATACCCCCATATAACACGAGTATGTGCAATGTGTATCACACTCTCTTGTGTAATCCACCTCAATGGTGAAAACATATTGAACATCATCAATGCTTATACTCCAATACATCTTGATGTATTCCAATAAAGCCTTAAAGCTCACTTTTTGATTAACTGCTGAAAGGAACCGATAGCAGCCATACTCTTATTACGCAATAACCAATCATTCTTTGATCCGGAAATAAACTCGAACCGCGTAACGATTGACGTCGTTCGATCCAAATATTCTGACCGTTCAAATTTCTCTGTGGTTTCTTGTAGTATTAGCAATAATTATTGTTGTGTGTTATATACTCCCACGTTTGAAACAATGAAATGATTACCGCGCTTGCGCTTTGTATAAAAATTTGGGTTTATTTATTTTATTCCTATGACAGTTCTTAGGCTGTATTTACCATAGATCAGATTTATTCAGTTGTAATGGTGAGTCCATTAGGAAAAACGATTTCATATTGTTTTCTCTGTCAATCCGTCTGATCACATCCTGAAGGCGGGTTTCACATGGAATCATCGACAGTCCGATATTTGTAGCGGTTTTGTACCGAATAAATTATAACATTAAAATACTGGTAATGGCCGCGCTTGAACTTCGGATGAAAACAAAATGATATCCCCTGAAAAAAACCTGTGTATAATTTCCGGTCATCTGAATGCTATTTTTATATTTTTAACGCGCACAAACATGGATGTAAAGGAAACAAGTTGTATTAAAATAATTTATGGCACGCTTACCTTCATTATGGCCATATTCTCGGCACCTGCATGGCATTTATCTTTAATCATGAGCTTGAACGTGCCAATTATATTAAAATTATGAATACTTTAAAAATTATTGTTTTTTCAACGGGTAAGCCATGTTTTAATGTCCTATACGTACACATTATGAAGGTGGGAACAATGTTGTTGTTTTTCTGTTTGTTTTATAGCTACATGTTCACCTAACTGGGTCACGGCACGAAGAAAAATGATCCTGTTAAAAAGTGATAGAATGCCAATTTCTTGGTAAAATATTAGTCATTCAGAATATATCGAGAACAGTTGTTCTTTTCCTAATAAATGTGACGGAACGCGACAATATCAGTATGTCAGTATCAATATCAATACAGGATCAAGGAAAACGAATAATTTGACAAGATTTTTAATAAATTAACAGTATTTTATAATAACTTAAAAAAACTTTGCAAAAATGTACAATTCTTATCCTTCGAAGAGCGCTCGGGAAACGATCTAAGTTTAGGATACAATAGACTAGATTTTAACAGTTGTCGAAGACAAGTCGATGTCCACTGGTTCAATCCAGTCGTTGTTCGAGTGGAATGACTTTGACGTTTGGCGACTAAGTACATAAGTACCTTTGACGAAACTCGAGAATAGATTGCGAGCGGACTGGATTGGAAACTTGGTCCCCACAATGATAAGTTTATTTTTTTTTATTTTTTATTATTTATTAACGAGGCTTCTGACTCACATAATGTTGTCATTTTTTGCCTCATCTGTTTTTTAAATTACAATATTAAAATATTACATATTAAAATATTGTAATTATAATTTATAAGTTCTTTAAAAGGTGCCTTTTGTCCAAGATTGCACTTTCAAATATTTTCCAATTTACATGATCGAATAAATTTCATGATAAATGATAAATTTACCTTTTAAGAGCCAGCCTTAACGAAACGGTGCATATTTAAAAATTGAATTATAAATAGTGAAAATATTAACGAAAACTTGAGAATTAATATTCTACTTTGTATGATATATTTTGTAAAAGAACCGAATAGGTTTGTATTCCATAAACAATAGTATTATTTCAAGTAGAGTGATTATTGTCTACTATTATATTTGTATGTACACTGTAGATAAATCAGATTAGCTAAATAAATACGGCGTATCAAAATATGATAAAATTATCACATAGTTTGAGCATTCCCTAAATATTATGTACATACTTATGTTTTGAGATATGTTATTAGTTATTATCTTTTTTTTGATAAACCAGCCGTAAAATGTTCATTTATTTTTCATACCTCAGCTTTTAAGTCTTTTTTGCATCGTCCATCAAACATCCGACAACATCACATTACCAGATCATGGCGGGCAGGGCCAATATTAATATTATATAAAGTGAAAATTCCACGTTAATGTATTTTTGCGCTGCTTTAAGGAGAAATCGATCCCCCCAACCTACGATTGCTACGGAGGTTTTCCGTTTATTATAATATTATGAAAGTGTTTTCAGCGGAAATGATAGTAGACGCCAGTGTCAGATCTGCCTTGTCTGTAGTTTTGACGTTCCCAGGGCGCTAATATGTGGAGGGTGCCATGATTCGCTTAAGGCCGAGTGTAGACCTGTCAAAATCAACTATTTTCGACACACAAGAACTCTGTTGTTCATTTCCAAAACAATATTTTTTCTAACTAGAATTTATTTTAAAAATTTTAAGAATTTGTTTTTTTCCAATTAATTGCAGAATATCTTGATTTATGTATTACTTTTAAGTATTTTACGCCCATTTATCATCACAAAGCATAACCCACCATAAAGACTTTCTGTTATATTTATCTTTGCTATCAACAACCAAGAATATAAATAGGTCATATTTGGACAATATATAATACATGTTATACGTAATCTTTTGAACATCAATGCACATGTGGGTTGAGTCAATATTAGCAAATCACAGTAAAATACTTTTTTCTTGGATAAATAAATCTATTGTGGAACATGTTGAACTCAGCACCAAAACCTAGTAGATCGGAGGTTTTGCCTCCACTCAGAATTTGTAATGACATCTCTGCATAATTGCTCCTCGATCTCACCAATATGCCTTATTATATCCTCCTTCAGCTATTGAAATAACCCCAAAGAATGATGTCAAAAGGCGTCAAATCGCATGATCTTTGTGGCCAATTGACTTCGCCGTTTCGAGAGATGCGACCTGAGAACTTCTGCTTCAATAAAGCCATTGTTGTTTTGGCTGTGTGGCATGTGGCGCTGTCCTGTTGAAACCACAAATCTTCAACACCCATGGCATCCAATTCAGGCCATAAAAAGTTGTAACACAATTCTCGGCATCATTATTGAAGAAAATCTTTTCACGGTTGAAATCGCTAAAGACTGGACTCGTCAAAATCAGATATAAAAAATCATTTTGCGTTTAAAGGGAACGGCTGCTTGGCCCTTTTCATACAAAACTTAAATTTGGATTAGAAGACAAAATACTTAACTAAACTGATTTTTTTAAATCAAAAGGTATATCAAATATCTAGTACGGAATTGTACTACTTTATTTATTTGTGTTTTTAATTAAAAAAAACAGGCCATTAAATAATTAAAAATTGCATGATTTCCGAGGCAGCTTTGGCATTTTTTTGTGAATCAATTGTAATCGTTAAAAAATAACTTCACCCTGCCTACTGCTTTTATTTAATGAAAATAAAATAATGAATAAGAATATCTTAACAAAATCGTTTTTTTGGGGTAGAAATTTTAGTTTATCTACAACAATTTTATTAAAAAATTTTATTTCATTGAATTTTCACAGTAGGCAACGTTATTTTTTTTTATAACTGACATTAACTCACAAATAATTTCCAAAGTTGCCTCTGTAACACGCAAAATAGAATTCTTTAATGCTCTATATTTTGTAATTTAAAACATACATAAATAAAGTAATATATATCCGTACTAGATATTTGCTACACATTTTGATTTAAAAAAGAATTATGTAGTTTGGTTGGATATTTTGGCGTCAAATCGTAATTTTAGTTTTGTATGAAATTGTAACTCATTCACATTTAACATCGGTCCAAGCCTAATCTTTTGATATTCTTATATTATATTTACTATTTTAGATACCTACGTAGAGTCATAAATCAAACTAATTCATGTAGATTTCTATGCGGTTCCATACATAATTGCAAAGCATATTTAATAAATAAATAATTTAAACAATTAATTATTCCAACTCTATTCGAACGTGATCGTCGTCATCACATTATCCACATGTTGATAATGTTGATATTATGACCGTCGCAGGTCGAGTTGCTTCTGTAAAAATATTGGATTACCTGTTCAGAGCAGACATCATAACCAAACAGTAGCGTAAAACCGATAAACCCACAAACGAATTGTGTTTATTTCCTTTGCTCGTGCTTACTTATTTGTGTATTTATTTTTATTTCGGAAAACAATGAATCCAATAAATAACATTTCGCAAACATTTTATTGCCTTGCAGCCCTGTGTTAAAAATATATATTTATTGTAATCTTGAAGTTACTGAAGTTTCACTAAAAATGTCTCAGAAGAAAGGCGATGAAGATCAGCAAGGGGGCTTTAGCTTCAACTGACAATAATTTAAAAAAGTTAAATTTAATAAACAATTACATCATCATCATTGTATTAGATGCAGTGGCGGTTCGTGGTCTTTTTAACAGGGGGTTCAGAAATTCAAGAGAAGATAAACATATCTAATTAAAATTTACTTACTGTTGTCCTTCATCAAATAGTCGAATACGGCAGCAGTCACACAACTTAAATAAAGTTAGTGGGAGGGGTAACTACATATTATTGTTTTTAAATCACTTCACTAGACACAAATATTAGATAATGAGAAAAGTTTTATAGGAATTAAATTGTTTAATGTTTTTACAGCACTCAATGTATGTTGCTAATTATTATTGTTTTTTCGAGAAGAATAATTTCGTAGAATATACATATAATAGATATTTAAAACATAAAAAAAAAAACAAATAAAGGTGGCACGAAATAAATTTACTAAGTCTACTTCAATAGGTAGTAGATTTGCAAATGCCATAAGCAAACGGTTGGAGAAATGCAGAAACAAGAAAACAAAAATATGTACAAAAATGACTACAAAGTTAAATACCATAATATAACATAAAAAATAACACTTGCTTCCCTAAAGGTCAAACGTCGACCGCGAAGTTCTCGGGTTTCTTCGGTTACATTCGTCAATGTTCGGAGGTCACGTGATAACATAACGCGTGTTCGGCGCACACAATTTGTCTTACTTTTGCAAAGAAAGACCAAATTTTGTATATGTCACCGTCATAGGGATCTGTACCGGCTAAAATTCTTTTGTATGAAGAGTTTGGCGCGGATTTCAACTCGCACAAAATTTGGAATATGTATCGTATTTTTCGGTGGCGCGGGTTTTGAAGGCGAAATTTTAATAGCGTGCTATCTATAATGTGCTTATATTATTATAAAACAAGTTTGTTTTATTTTCTCATCTTTTTAATGGGGGTTCGCCGCACAAACGCACTTTAGAGAAAACCGCCACTGATTAGATGTTTACTATCTTACTCATAATAGATAATACGGAGGGATAGGAACAGGTTAAGTATACCGGCCGTAATGCGGCCGCATTAGTGGCTGACAGATTTTTTCAGACCCCCAGGACTACGACGTATTACTATGGTATTAAGACGGTGATTTCACAAATATCGATCGGTCGCATAAAGAACATGTAAAAAGTAGTAATACCTATTGGCAGCACTATAGAGGAATATTTTAAATCTATATATCGATTTACCAAAGCAAATACGGAACGCACAATCAAATTGGCCAAATTTAGAAGCAATTCAAAGCAGACCAGGTCAATGACATCGCAAATGTCTGAAGAATCGTGAAGTTACCAACTAAACGCGAAATGCAAAAATGACTGTGTTTTTGAGGATCAAAGTGGTGCCAGTCTAAAAAAATCTTGCATGAATATTTATTATAATATTAATACTTTTTACGATTCAATATTTTAACCCGAGCAGTATACGTCCCTTTTCACCAGCGCTGCAGCGGCGTATTAGGGATTCTTTATAAATAAGACTGTTAGTGTTGAGTAAATAATGAAAGAAACCCTACGCTGCTGCCAGGTGTTTTTGTCTTATCTCGTTTTTTTTTTTTTTGATTTTATGGATTCTTTCGTAATCCTCTAACTAGCTAGGGCTTATAACAATACCCTTCATGTTTCTAACTAACTAGTACTGCGGCTGATTAGCCTTATTACTATCACCATCTGATGGTTGTATTTAATTGACTGAATTTATGTTACATTAATAAGTTTTATGAGGAAAAATTCTTAACTGGATAAAAAACCTCATACAAATGACAAGAAAAAGAAAACAATAAGTTCTGAACTTTTTACGCTGTTTGACTTTGTGATTTACTGAATTTAAGTATTTCATTTTTTCATGTTTTGGCTGCGTCCTTTTCGCTTCGGTGGTCCTGCAAAAAAGTTTGTTAGAGAATTCCTGTGGAAGAAAAAACATATTTTGTTATATTAAAAAAGGATACTATTTCTTCGTCATCGCTGTTATTTTTCTCATGGAGCTTCACGGTGTGATCTCCTTGAGGAGCTCCATTAGGATAATCAGTTTCTCTGTCTTTGATGAGCAGGAGGCCAATTTTTCGCGTACCCTGATGAGGCCTCGCAGTAGGATCATTATGTCCTCGTCATCAGAGGATCCGGTGTTTGGCGCTTGGCGTTGTTCTGGTGTGGTTCTTGGTGGTTCCTGTTGTTCAGGAGCCTGTTGCTGGTGGTTGCTTCGGCCCGCTACGTCCGCCCAGGATCGGCCGTCAACTCTGGCCGCGGGTCTCTGTGCCCGGGGCTCTGCCTCTTTGCGCCTCTGGGCGTTGGATTGCTCCTGTCTTCGCTGGAGAGCAGCTACGTATGCCACCCTGTTGGGGCATTTGCCGTAGTTTGCGGGATGGGCTCCGCCGCAGTTGCAGCAGACGGCCGGCTCTTCTCGATTTGTTTTCGGGCACTCCGGTGTGGCGTGACTTCCTTCGCATTTGACGCAGCGAGCGACGTGTGCGCAATTTCTGGACCCATGTCCGAAATTTTGGCACCTGTGGCACTGTGTTCCGTGTTGTAGATGGTTGCTTCGGTACTTTCTTAATGTAATCCTGCAGTGGCACAGGTAGATCACCGCGGCTCTCAGGTGGCCCATGTTTGTTTCCTGGCCAAAGTGTGCCAGGTAAAGCGGGTATTCTGTTCCCGGGGTGGTCATCATGACCACAGTCCTTGCCGGGAAGCCTTGATTCTCAAGGTCTTCCATTATGTCACCTGGTGACAACTTCGGGAGTCCCCTGATGACGGTCTTCTTGAGTTTCTCTGCTTCTGTGGTGAAGGTGTGGAAAGGCTTCTCCTCTCCACGTAGGGCTGCTGTCAGTTTTTTGTGGGCTTCTACCGAGCTCACCACAACGCTGATTTTGCCTCCTTTGGCATACCGGAAGTTGAAGTGGGCACTTCCAATGTGCCTCTGAACTTCCTTCGTGATGTCTCCGTGCGTCATTGACCCTATGGTCATGATTACGGGCGGGACTCGTGTGCTCTTCCCAAGAGTCGGTGCAGTCGTTCGGCTGGTGGGCGCCTGGTCTCTGCTGGTGGACGCCACTGGTCTTGGTGGCGTCGGGCGTTTCTTCGTCGGTGGCGACGGGATATCCTGGGCCGGTTCGCTTACTTTATGTAAGGGTTCATATTTGTTTTCGTGAACCAGACGAAAAATGGGCTTTGGGGGGGAATGGGGGCGCTTTGAAGCCGTAGCCCTCGTCCATTCCTCTACCATGGGTGATGTGGCTCTTGGTGATCCGGTTGCCGAGCCGGAGCCGATCTGCGAGGATCCAAACACGAATTCCTGCTCGTGTGTATCTGGATTGAATCTCCAGCCTGTGGCACCCTCCGGGAAATCCATGGACAGGGGCTTGTTGCGCTTAAAAGTCGCTATTCCTCTTGGCGTGCGGTGGTACGGCATTTTTGGGTTGAATTATTCTGAAACGAGAAAAATTTATATTAGTTGCGTAATTTGCTGAATGCCTTGAGAAAGGCAGTTGGGACGACGTAAGTGAATTGCGAAGATTGCCTTGAAAAGGGCAGTTGGGGCGCGTGCGCCTGCTCCAGGCCGGCTGAATTTCTCCGGCCGGCTGTAAGGTGTTGGGGCCCGGCTGTGTGAACACAAGCCAGACGGAAGCAGTTTTGTGGCTATATTACAAGCCACGAAAAATCCTCAAACTGCGCAAAATCCACAAACTACGCAATCCTCTCTATCCTCTCTCCTCTCCTCCTATCTCTCAATCTAATCCTCCTCCGTCTTATCTCGTTGATCCGTGGGGTTTTAGGGTGGCCGTGGGCCATTTGATTCCCTCTCTCTTGCCGCTGAGTGACGACATTTTACATCGCTTGTTCATTGTTCGTCCCCCGGGCTGTGTCGTACTCAGTGCCCATTGCCAATTTGTTTTCTTTGGCATATTCAAATATATGTGTCTAACTTTTGCTTGCTTTAATTTTTTTATCTTTTCGGGCGATGTCTAACATGCATGTTTTCTTCCCTCGTTACCTTTTTTCGCATTTCGGACTCCGTTTGTATATCTGCATATCTATTTGAGTTATAGGTGGGTACTTACTTCACATTTTAAAATCAACTTTCTAATATATAACTCTCCGCTGGAGAGTATTAACCAAAAAACTATCATGGAGTTACTAAATGTTCAGAGTCACTTATGTCATGTTCATTTAAAATTATAAATCGTACGTAGTTGTGAATATTCCGAGTTACCTCTAGTCGTATTTACTTAAAAATTTTTTGTTGTTATAATTATTTTTAATGTGTGTTTTAATGTATGAAGGGGAATGTTCCGAGTTACATGTATTCTCTTTGTTTTCTGTTTTTTTTATGGAAATCTGTACTGGCTGAACTACTGCAAGTAGTTTTTGAAGTTGTCATTCGTGAATATTAAAAAAAATGGTTCTTAGATTAGATTATAATTACTGTTAACTGGAATAGTAGGTATGTTTATAATCCTGTATTGTTTTAATAGTGTTAAATAAATTTAATGTTTCGACTTACCTTTGTCATTTTTTTTTATTTTTATTTTTTTAATTGAATAAATAGTTAATACATATCAACAAACAAGTCCTGCTCAGCCAATTGAATTGGTTTGTCAACAGGTGCTTAAAGTTTAGTTACATATACATTTTTATAAGTTATAATTTACATCTTATATGTACAGAATTAATAATTATAATTAATTGTATTAGTGAATGTTCCGCGTTACCTCGGTCGTTTTTATTAATTGTATTAGTGAATGTTCCTAGTTACCTCAGTCGTTTTTATTTAAAATTGGAATATGAATGAATAATGAAGAAATTTTAAATTTTCTTTTGTAATCTTATGTGAATAAATTTTATTCTACCCTCATTCCTTCTTGACGGCCGGCATAGTCCAGTGGTAACGCATTGGACTGCCATTCCGAAGGTCGCGGGTTCGAACCCGGCGTGCGCAAATAAATTTTATTTGATTAATTTGTGTTATTTCACAATTAATTAATTAAAAATAATATATAGTATATTTGCGGCACGTTCCAGAGTGGAAGATACTACCAGTATCGCCCTGGTGTAAGACCACCATTCAGAATTGAAACGTTGCTCCAAATGGCTTTAGCCGTGTTTAGTGACTAGATCTGAATAGCCAGGTACTTCCCCACCTTCCTCTTTCCCTTCCCCACTTACCTTCAGCCTCACAACATCCCCCAATTGGGGATGCCATAGTCTCACTGGCTCCAGACGGGAGCAGTTGGGACTCTTGTGAGGTATAAACTATAAAAAAAAAATAAAAAATAAAAAATTCTCACAACCAATATTTTAATAATACATATATCATTGAAAACGAAGGCAATACTAATAAATGTTAACGAAATATGAGACAGAACAAGACACAGAAAAATAAAAATAAAGTATCCCCAAAAATGACTAGATAAGTGATAATTAGGTCCCAATGGCCGAGTTGTTCAAGTAAGACAGAGATCCTGGGTTCGGTTTCCAGTTGAGTCCGTTACGTTTTTTTTTATTTTTCTGTGTCTTATTCTTTTTACTGATTCGTTCAGATTTGTTATCCTCTTCTTCAATGATATAAATTATCATATGTTTTTATATGATATAAAATATTGACTAAACATATCTCAGATTTGCCTTTCCTTATTTGCATCGAGATGCAAGCTGAATTCGTGAAAATATTTCTCTCACGAAGCGGAGAGGACAATAAAAAAAACTGACCCCCTTTGCCGGCGCGCTTGCGAAAGTCAAGGTCCTTTGGACGGTCGTGATCTTTGTGAGCTAAAAAACTCCCAATAAGAGGCAGGTCTACTGCGAAGGTTTATAGTCACTATAAATAACAATAAACCTACTGGGCCCAGGGACTTAAAGGTAGCGCCCACGATAAATTATATTATACTTTTAATAGGTAGGTATGTACCTACCTCCATATGTTATGTTTATATGTGTAGGTCTGTATAAATATGATGTGTATGCTTGTGTGTGTTTTATATGGACAGAGGTCATAAGAACACCGTTGATTGTCTCTAGTATTTGCGGTAGCTTCGTTAATTATTAATAATAAATTTGTAATGGAATGATTAATGCGTTAGTCCAATTAGATAAGTTTCCAGAAAAACAAATAAACTGTGCCATCGTGTTCATTATTCCGATATGAATATTTGTAATACTCTCAATATCACCCTAGTAAAAGAACAACGTTCATGATCAAATTTTTGCTTTAGCCATGTTTAGAGACTAGATAGGAATAAATAGCTAGGAGCTTTCCAACCTCTTCTTCATCTTCTCCGCCTTCCACCCCCTTCAGCCACATAATATTCCCAAATAATTGAAATTTTTCATCATTGCATCTACATTCTCTTAAAACTTCTGAAACTTGCTTAAAGTTTGGTATTTGTAGGATTCAAACGACTTAAGAGGAAGCTACAAGCCAAAAATGTGTATATTCTTTGTATACCTTATATTGTAGGTAATAAGCATTCAAATCGCTTGAAAAACGGAGTCTAGAAACGTTCGATTTCAAGCACAAAACTGGTTTTTATTTATTTTGTAAATAATTTTATAAGAAAGCAAAAAAGTTAATTAAGTGAAATTCACAGATAATCTTAGCCATAATACTTTATTTTTTTAAACTTGTTTTCTTTACGCGTTCATACATTTCTATTAAAAAATATATTTTTTTTAGTAGTTTACCTTTAAATTTTTAATTGAGTAATTTAATTTTTTATTTGTATTCTACTCAAGCGAAACGATAGAAAAACCTTTAATTTATCTAAAACATATTTTTTGGTATTCGTAATGTACACAAATTCGTTATAAAGATTAATCAAAAAAATAGTGATTTGGCATTAAGCTTCGCCTTAAAACGGAGGATTGCTCATAAATCCGTCAAGAACATGTTTATGTTTTATAAATCACTTTAGTTTGTTACCATATATATATTTGTAAATAAAATGCATCACGTCATTAATCCCTTTAGCTCCGGTATGTATTGGGAGAACCGCCAAACTTGTCGATTTTTATATGACCTCCCTCCTTCAACATAACAAGTGGTTCACTCCTTCCTCTCCTTAGAAAGACCGTCCGCACAGCACCTCCGAGGATGACATATCTAAAGGAACACTCTGGACCTCCTGTATGGAGTTAATATGAATAAATAATTTAATCTTTTTGCATCTGAGCACAGTTGGAAGCAACGCCAAACGACTTGCCGATGTTTGTGTTTCCTACCTTCTTGAAAACGGGTCTCTTCAAGACCCAGGTTTACTTCTAACTCTCCTTAAAAAGACCACTCGCACAGCATCCTTAAAGATGACATAAGTTTTGAGGGAAACGTCACGTCGCTAGTTATAGCCACCCTTGTCTGTGTGATGTTAAAAAAATCTGACTAATTTTTGTAATTCTCTTTCACTACTTCTTATCCTTGCTAATCAAATTGCGCAAGGAAACGGTATTGAATTCTTGTATTATTGGTGCCCTCAAATTTTGACTACTATTAAGACAAATTAAGCTCCAAAAAATATTAAAAACACGTTTTGTTTTGTTATATAATATGTTATAGGCATGAAGAAATTCACAGTGTATCTTTAAATGAATAGTTACTATAATATAATAACTTATATATATATATTACCCACGCACAGATTGCTCCTTAGTGGGTTCCCATTATTCGTATTTATTTATATAATATTGTGTGTAATTAATGTAAAAATTGGGAAAAAATAAAGGAAATAAAAAATAAATAAATTAAATCATTTGTCAATAGTTTTTTCTCTATTTCAAATGAGTCGTGTTTTATTAAATGTTTTCACCATTTTCGCTTAATTATTATCGTTTTTTAATATTAGCGCGCTCCCTATAACATTCTTATTTATATATCTCCCTTTCAAACCATCTTTTACGCTTACTACGAGGCCTTAATACACCAACATCTTGAGTGTATCAACATAATTCATCTGAGTTAACAGTTACTAAGATTATCGAAGCAAGTTTGAAATAAAAGCGTTTTTAATTAATTTAAAATGTTTGCTTTGCATAATGCACGTCATAAATTGTGGATTTGCAATGCAAATATCTTCAAGGAGGTCAAATATTACATCAGCATTTGTGCAGCTCGAAAATTACACTATACACCAGGGCAGCAATATGAAAACGTTTTCAACCGAGGAATAATATCCGCATATGCATATGTCACACAAACGTACGAATCACAATATTATGTGGCCAAAATTACTATTCTGATGAATCAAATTATATTGCAATATTATAAACTTGATAGAATGATAGTCAAATATTACAATTTATTACGCACAATTGGAAAAAAACAGCGTGTGATCAGGCCTCTTCATCAATTTCTCCGTTGATCGCATTTTGTGCATCTGAAACAATCTACAATTTGGGAGGCGGGTATGGGTACCGCCGCCCTGGGTACCATTCATTGGATAACCAACGCCTCTTCCAAAGGCGTATGGTATGAGTATTGTCTAGGTCCTGGCGGCGGATGCGTCTGCCTACATACTGAGATTTGGAGAGACTGGTTGAGAGAGATTTTTCTACCTCTCCAGCCTCGCACCTCAGGAATCAATTGAAACGTCTGTCACTCCTTGACACGCTGACCCTCAGATTCCTACCCACCCCTCATACCTTTCTCCCTCCTAGATCTTTCTCTCCTTTATTTTCTTTAAAACCCTCCGTACAGCATCCCCAAGTTCCTCCTGGGTGGAGCTCAGAGGCGGATTTGCCCTTAGGCCTATGTAGGCCCGGGCCTAGGGCGGCCAGATATTAGGGGCGGCCAATCGTGACAAAAAGTCACAGATGATAACAAGAAATGACTTCCTAAATATTCTACGTACCTAAATATTCTACGTACGAAATAGCGATATGTAATAGCGTGTTCCCAGACAGCACACAGCGCGCCCCCACGCCCCGCAGCCGCCGCCCTGAAACTGGAACGCTTTGAAACGGCTATCATGACTGTTAAGTTTTTAGATTCTCACGGCCAAAAGCATTTTTGTTGTTTGTTTTTGGGGTGTTATGCCGTGTTGCGCTAACTCCTTCTTTAGCCGACGTTTCGGACAGCGTTGCAGTGTCCATCATCAGGGCAGATCCGGTAGATCCGAAGATGTGTAAATTTTGGTTGTCGAGTTTGTGCTTATTTATTTGTGGCCTGGGCCCGTCCAAGTGCGAAATGCCAACGGAAGTGGCGACATCTTGTGGCGAATTCTGAAAGCACAGTATTTATGATAGCTTGGGGCCCATCCAAGTGCGAAATGCCAACGGAAGTGGCGCCATCTTGTGGTGAATTCTAGAATAAGAAAACCGATTGACAGCGGTTAGAGTAGATGTACCCAGTATCAAGGTATAAATGCAATGGTTTTATATTGTATTATTATATGGTATTGGAGTATACTTAGACATGTTATTTGCGTTAAGCTTTGGTGTAGCCGTCAATTACCGGATACCAAGAGCTGTTGAGCTTAGCTCCGTCGTCTCTATTGATATTAAATGGATTTTTGTAGATTTCAATTGCCTCCATAATCAGGCGTGATCTATAAGTTTTGGGTCTTCCCAGGACCTTGGGAGCAAATCCAAAGTAATGGCCGGTTTCAATTAAGTGTTCGGCGATTGCCGATTTATCAGGGTGGCCAAGTTTACAAGCACGAAAATGTTCTGCTATCCTTTTGGAAATCGTCCGCTCTGTCTGGCCTATATAAACTTTGTCACAACCAGACCAGCTGAGTTTGTACACTCCATCTGCTTCCAGAGGAAACTTAGTCTTTGCAGACCTCAGTAGGTCTTGGATTTTGGTGGTGGTTCCGAAGACAGTTTTGATGTTTTCTTTTCTCAACAGCCTGGCAATTCTGTCTGTCACATTGTGAACGAAAGGCAGGAAAGCACAGCCTTTTGAGTCTTGTTCAACTCTGTCTTCGTTTGTTGTAGATTTGGCTCTTAAAATTTGCCTAGTCTGACTTGCCGGGTAACCGTTGCGCTCCAGTGCATCGGTCAGTTTTATAAGTTCTGCTCCAAGTTTTGTTTCTTCACATATTCTGGTCGCTCGGGTCACCAACGAATCAGCGTGTAAGTATCGATTCGTATGAGTTGGTTTCCTATATACGGTATGTCCTAGGCTACCATCGTGTTTTCGCATCACCTCCACATCTAGAAAAGGCAGGATTTTATCTTGGTTTTCCAGCTCCATTGTGAACTTAATTTTGCTGTGGAGAGAATTAAGATGGTCCAGGAATTCGTTAAGTTTCTCCGTTCCATGAGGCCAAATGGCGAAGACATCGTCGACGTAGCGCCACCATACTTTAGGGACAGCTGAAGCTGTATCAAGTGCCGCTTCCTCAAACTTCTCCATAAAGAAGTTGGCTATTACTGGCGATAACGGACTGCCCATTGCAACTCCCTCCACTTGCTCAAAAAGTTCACCCTGAAACGCAAAGTATCCCGTTTTGAGGCAGTGTTCAAAAAGTTTGCAGATGTCTTCCTCATATATCTCACTGAGCATTGTCATTGAGTCTTCTAGAGGCACATTTGTGAAAAGAGACACGACGTCAAAGCTGACCAAAATATCTCCTTCCTCAGTCTTAACCTGCTTAAGCTTACTGATCAGATCTGTTGAATCCTTAATAAACGATTCGGTTTTTCCAGTTTGCATCTGCAGTAATCTCGAGAGGTGTTGGGACAGTTTGTATGTAGGTGCACCAATAGCGCTGACAATCGGTCTCATTGGGATTCCTTTTTTGTGTATTTTTGGGAGACCGTACAGGGCAGGAGTTCTAGAGTATACTCCAATACCATATAATAATACAATATAAAACCATTGCATTTATACCTTGATACTGGGTACATCTACTCTAACCGCTGTCAATCGGTTTTCTAATTCTAGAATTCACCACAAGATGGCGCCACTTCCGTTGGCATTTCGCACTTGGATGGGCCCCAGGCTATCATAAATACTGTGCTTTCAGAATTCGCCACAAGATGTCGCCACTTCCGTTGGCATTTCGCACTTGGACGGGCCCAGGCCACAAATAAATAAGCACAAACTCGACAACCAAAATTTACACATCTTCGGATCTACCGGATCTGCCCTGATGATGGACACTGCAACGCTGTCCGAAACGTCGGCTAAAGAAGGAGTTAGCGTAACACGGCATAACACCCCAAAAACAAACAACAAAAATATCATGACTGTGTTTTGGGGATTTTTACTAAATCGTATTAGCGCCACAAGTAAAAAACTTCAGAGTGTGGAAATTGACATCACCATTGTCATAGAACTGTATGAGGTACTTATACATTTTATTGGCGAAATGCGAGATAATTTCGATGATTTCGAAAACCAAGCCAAAAAACTGTCCTTTTTACAGGAATATGAAAGATATTTTCGACGCAATCGAAAGCCTAAGCTACTTCCTGGCGAGAATAATTCGGGTGAAGAGATGCAACAAAAAAACGGTCGCGAAAATTTCAGAATCGCTACTTTTTTAGTAATAATCGATTCCTTATCAGCAGAACTAAAAAAACGACTGGGTGCTTACAAATCACTTTATAATAAATTTAATTTTATTACTCAATTGACAAAACTAAGCCCGTCTGAAGTCGAAGAAAAGGCAAAATCATTGCAAATGATTTATTCTGGTGATTTAGAAGCCCATTTTTCAGAAGAATGTCTCCATTTTCGTGCTCACTGCGGTGTGAAAAATAAGGATCGAAACAATGCTGTCAGTTTGTTAAAATGGTTACGAACTGAAGATCTTCAAACCATTTATCCAAACGTGGATATTGCTCTTCGAATGTATGTGTGTACTCCCGCCAGTAACTGTTCTGGAGAACGATCATTTTCTTGTTTACGACGTGTAAAAAATTATTTACGCACAACAATGGCGGAGCAAAGGCTGAACAATCTTGCTTTGCTTAACATAGAAGCAGATTTTTTAAGGAAATTGGATTGCGAAGATCTAATTAATGATTTTGCTGCACTTAAGTGCAGACGAGAATTGTAACTGCCAGATTTTTGTTTTGAGTTCAGTTTTTTTTATGTTAGATAATGCTTTACGTAAATTTTTTTACCAACGTTTTAATTTGAATTTTAAGTTTAGTTATTATATTCGAATATGTACCTTAAGTTGATTTTTATTTAAAAGAGGTGCTGATTTCTTTTATTTGTTTGGAGACTTAATAATAAATTTTTATCCAGCCCGTATCTGGCAACCCTAATTGTAACTGTGAAACACTTATATACACGGTGTCCGGAAACTCGTAGTACAAGCGGGAAACTGGAGAATCTACACCACATGGGGAACCCAAAAAAACATAAAGTTTTTTGGTTTGAGCATTTTCAAAAAAAAAAAAAAAAAACCAAAAAAAAATATTTTTCGGCTATTTTAGGGTTAAAGTTTTTTCTGGTGTTTAGGGTTGAATAACAGATGTTTTAACCCTGCAGAGCAGAAATATTTTATGATTACACCGGGTTAAATGAAGGGTGATTTCAAAATAATGCTTCAAATCCGAGTTTCTTCATTTGTTTTACTTTAAAATAGTTTTAATTAGTTGGGTACTTTGATCTTCAGTAATAATTTATAAGAATTTGATTTAAAAAAAAAAAAAAAAAAAAAAAAATCAACTTCAAACTCGATTTACTCGACAACGAAAGCTCAAATAAAAAAAAATATACTACAAAATCGACTCCAAATGTGATGTAGATTCACCAGTTTCCCGCTTGTACTACGAGTTTCCGGACACCCTGTATATATGTATGAGAATAAACCTGAAACTAGATAAATAAATTAAACCTAAAACTGTTTTAAATGTTTTATTCAAATCCTTGAAACCTTAGAAAGTATTACAAACTAGCAGCTATTATATTTAACTAAATTTCTGAATCGATTTCAATAAAAGTTGTCAATAAAGTAAAATCATTATGTAGTCTATAGTCTATATCAGGGGTCTCCAAACAACGGCCCGCCAATGTCATCAATCCGGCCTGCGACAATCGACAATTATACAGTAATTGAACTAGCGAATTTAGCAAGCGTATTTTTTTACATTAATTCCACACAGGAGGCTTTGAGGAAAATATTTTCCCTCACGACCTATGTCATCTTAGGTGATGCTGTGTGGAGGGTCTTTTTAAGGAAGGGAAGGACAGGAAGTTCTGAAAAGGAAAATATATGAGGGGTTGGTAGGAATCTGGGGATTAGTGTGTCCATGAGTGACATACGTATGAATACATCCCTCCAACTGCGGTGCAAGGCGATGGGTCAAGATAGGCCGGCTAGAAGGGTCAAAAGGCCTCCCTCACCCAGTCTCTCTCGATCCGGCCCGCCACGCAGCAGGTGGGCAGACGTATCCGCCGCCAAGACCTGGACAAATCTCACCCCATGAACCATGAATGATAATGGCAGGAAAATTAAAACGGTTTTGACCCTAGGAACTTACTGAAATGTTTGGATACTCCTGGTCAATATGATGGGTACTGAGAAAGGGGCGGCTACATGGTCTGGGGCCTAGGGCGGCCAAGACTGCAAATCCGCCTCTGGTGGAGCTAAAAGAAAAGAGCATGTAAGAATAAACCGCCCGCATTTGACCCAATAACAGTAGTTGTACCTAATCTAATTTATTGTATATTTTTCGAAAGATATCAATCTTCAGGATATATTTTTCAAAAGTCTTTTCACTAAACTTGTAAACTTTCTATTAAAAAAAGTCATAAAAGAGTTTTATTAAAACAACGGTTTTACTAATCTTAGTGTCTATTCCATGTAGGTATGTGCTAGTGGCGCATTTTCTCCGTGTCACCTGTTTCTGTACTTCATTTTATTTAACTTATGTAATTTCAATTTCAATTTGTAATATTTATATATATTTTTGTAATATCTGCATTAACTGTACAGCGCCCCTGAGGTGATATTTCACAAAAGCGGCGCTATAAAAATCATCCAATAAATAAATAAATAAATAAATTTGTTTTCACAACCAACTAAGTTTGTAAAAATAAAATATAGCTGTAAATATCTGTAATAATTGTTTGCCACCGCTAACCAGCTGGAAAAAACACGAAAAACCATTTTCCTATGTATTTGTACAAATGTGGATGAAAATCAACGAAAAAATTCCAGAATTTTTTCATCATTTTTTTTGTTCAGCTAAAGTAATGATTCGGTCCACTGTGTGTCGGCGGTATGATTGAAATGACTCTGTCAACCTTCAACTTGAAACAACGTCTTCTCGAGATTATTTGCAGCGAGTATAGTTTGCACTCAATTCTTGATATGTTCAGGGACACGAGCAGATGACATAATAATAAATTGAATGTTTACACGAACCTAATAAAGGAGTAGAGCGACGAAACAATGCAAATTAATAAAAATCACAAACAATCAATGTTCATAAAATACAAGTACTGCATAGTCACGGCGGACTTGAGGTTACAGAATCCGGATACAGAGTAGGAGATACTATCAGTATCGCATGGTAAATAAGGACCATTCCATAATCTAAGAATTGGCTGTAGCCGTGTAGAGTGTCTAGATATAGCCAGGTACTTCTTCTCCACCTTCCTCTGTCCCATCTTCTTCCCCGTCCTACACCTTTACCCTTCCTAGCCTCTTAAGGCCCCCCTAGTAGGCGTTCAAAGATGGTTTGAAAGGGAGATGTGTAAATACGAATGTTAGAGGGAGCGCGCTAATATTAAAAAAAACGATAATTAAGCGAAAATGGTGAAAATATTTAAGAAAACACAAATCGTTTGAAATATAACAAAAATCTCTCGTATATCTCTCTTTATACCTATAACATATTAAATAACAGAACAAAACGTGTTATAATTTTCGGAGCTTAATTTGCAATTTTTACAAATAACAAATGTATATAAATTATCTTCAAAAATAATATAATTATTATTTTTTTAAACTTAAAAACTTAAAGAGTTAACGAGATACTTTTTATAAATTGGTAGAAATTGGCTATTCGTGAGCTTAATATACCCCGATTGGGGGTGCCAAAGTCCCGCTGGCTCCCAACGTTTTTGTTTGGTAAAGGGGACTTCCGTTAGATATTACATTGAAAAAAATATATAATCTGACTTTGCCTATGATTTTTTTTTAATATGTATGACATTGGAACAAGTTTTAATAAGCTGTGGAGCTATTAAAAAAAACAATATAACTGTAAAAATTAATGTATGATGCCATATTTATTTCTAAATTTCGATTTAGTACATATTTCAAATAAATACAGCTGAAGGCTTCCAGCCGACAAACATTAAAAAGGTACTAATAAAGATGTGCTCATTGCAGCTGATCTGAAGACTGTCGCGATAGCTTAGTGGTTTAGATCTCGTCGCGTCATTCAAATCACGGACGTAGCAATAACATTTTTTCCTCCAGTGATTTTCACAACTGAACTGAATCTGAAAAGAAGTACGTGGTTTTTTTGTTGTTGAGTTATGTTATTGTTTTTTCTTACTTGTTAATGTATTTTCATATTATCCTACGAAGCGGAAAATCTGTTTGTTTTTTAGATTGTTTGTTTAGCAAACTCGCGATCAGTGAGATTAATGTCGTGAAATATGACTTTTTTACCATTTGGTCAACGCTGCTATTTTAAGATCGTATCCTTATATCAGGATATGTGGCATTTTTTAAATTCACCTTTAACCGAACTTTAACTATTTAAAAACGATTGTGTTGAAACTAGTGCGAAGCCGGGTGGTAACTAAGTATCATTAAAATAATTAGTTATTTTTATTTACGAGATTTGCCTGAATTTATTCGTCAACAATATATCATTTAGGCACACGGTGTATAGTCAGGTACCACGCCAAACGCAAGCCCAACATATTATGTACACCGTTAAAATTTGTCACATGACAACTGATCTCATCACAAGACTCGTTCTTTAGTTGAAATGCTTGAATTTGCCGGCCTCTGTGCTTCTCTCCCTCCTATAACATGGGTCACTTCAAGACCCATATTCACTCTTCCTCTCCTCAAAAAAACCCTCCACACAGCTTCCCCAAAGATGACATAGACCCTGAGGGAAAATATTTTGTGTGGAGATAATGTATAATAATAAATAATCTTACGGTCATTTATTATTTTTGAACAAATTCTTTCTAACTTAATATGTATACATTAGGATCATCTTTTCTCCCCAAAAATGATTTGCGTATTCCTATGCCAAAAAAGTGTTTACCCAATTTTTGAATTGTGTCTACGAACGAATCAACACAGAGGTATGTTGAACAATGGTCACCATTGTTCCAGCAAAAATTATTATAACGTTTTTTTACATCTCTAGACGGTTTCAGATCCGTTGATGTTAAAAAAATATAAGCGCAAATATTTTCCAGTCCATAAACCGCCAATGGCGGCGCCGCGTTCCGGCTGCAATAAATTGGATGCTTAGTTTGTATGCACTTTTGATTGAGTGCCAAACGAGGGAGCTATTTACAACGGACTTATTTATAAATAAGTCCGTTCGATTGGATTCATGCACTTTTCTGAAGACTGTCGTACGAAACTACAAAGTTAGGTGTCTTCGTTGTTGCTTTAACTAATCTAGTACCAGTGAAATAATGTTCAGTATCGCCCTGGTGAATGATAATTCGGAATTAAATCAGAACGTACTTTAATTAATGGTTGTAACTTTTTTTAATTTGTGTGATTTTCGTACATTGCTCATAGTGCTCCCAACTGTCCGGAGCCAGTGAGACTATGGCATCCATAATTTAGGTATATTGTTATTGTTAGGCTAAAGGGAGAGGGATAGGGTATAAGAAGTGTCCATTATCTATACCTTATCTTATGACCAGAGATGTGCTTTATTTCAAATAAATCCATTTCAAATGGAAATGCAAAATAGGTATTTTCCATTTTGCATTTTAATTGCTTTTCTAAAAACCATTTTGCATTTTGCATTTTAAATGCTTTTCTAAAAACCATTTTGCATTTTGCATTTTAAATGCTTTTCTCAATGCATTTTCCATTTTAAATGCTTTTTTGCAACATTCTTCCTACTATTCCCACTCATCTTTTTTTCATAAGCTCCAAATATCAGTCGGTCCTCAACCTCGCTATGAGAGATAATTTACATTTGTCAAGTTGCTCCCTGGTGAGCCCTGGTAAGTGATACCATTACAAAAAATACTGAACATGTGGCCATGACGCTGTAATATTAAATGTTAGATAGCAGTTTCTATGTTTTTACGTTGGCAACATTAGTCCCGCGCAAAATTTTTGTGGTTTCATAATCTGTAGTCGTGGTGTTTTTGAAATTACCATCATTTAATATGTTTGTTCTACATTGATGTCCATTATCAAATGATTTTTTTTTTAAATTCTATAATTATTTTAATTGTTTGACCTGAGAAACCATTTTGCATTTTCAATGCATTTTGAAAATAGGTATTTTGCATTTTGCATTTGAAATGCTTTTCTAAAAACCATTTTGGATTTTGCATTTTTAAATGGAAAAGTTTTGACCCATTTCCATTTTGCATTTCAAATGGTTTTGGGTACCCATTTTGCACATCTCTGCTTATGACTGAGTCGCAGTTACCTACCTGTCGATCTCTAACCGTTTGCACTAATAACACACATTTCAAACATTCAAGTTTGGTTTAAATATTTTTGCTTTTGTTTTTTATTTACATTTCCTGCGTATTGAGGTTGTAAGAGAAATTGAAATGTTGACAATTTTTTTTACTAGTTTCAATCGCAAAGTTTGTGCATGATGTAAGTATAAATTCAATTTTTTTTCAGTCTTTCTTTCTAATGTTTCCTGTTCTGACGTGGCCTGCAGTTTTTTTTTAAAATTAGGTATTTATTTTCAAGTTGTCTTTTCACCGTCTCGTAAGTAGATTATCACTTAGTTCTCACAGCCATGTTTTTACTTTTGCTTTAAATATATTCACTATCGTTATTTTTTCTTTGATATCGTAGACCATTGTACAATTTCGTAGCATATAATTCAACATTTCTCTGTCGAAATGATTAATTCAAACTGGGAATAATCAGTATAATTTGGCTTATTACTCTGGTTGAGTATTTATGTTAGACAGTGGAGTATACAGATATGTTTTTTTTTAGTTCAAATTAAATATTTTTTGAATAAAGTTTTTGTACTTGAAAGTTTTTAAATATTTCTTCTATCGGAGTTCTAACCGGAACTTTTACAATTGCACTTATGTAATGTCGTTATGTTGAGGATATTACGGATATTTCTAAAGAAGTGTATGTTGTTGGGGAGGTTCTTTTTTGTAATTACGTCAATGTGTGAGTACTGTAAAGCTAAGGAGTCAAGCTAATACTATTTATGCTCCACGTGTTTTCATCGCCGCGTATTTATGATTCTGGCTTAAATTCGTCACCCGACGATGGCGATACAAGGAAACGTTTGTAATAAAATAATCCACTTTACAGCCGTCGCCTTCCTTTCAACGTGCTATCTTCCTGATGCTTCTTTGACTCAGTTTCCTCGGGAAAATGAAGATTGCATTACTAAACTAACCAACAACTATGCTGCCCGTCATAAACTCGGGAAAGGTCGGAGGGCGTGTTGCAATGTAATTAGTTATTATTATTATGGAGACTGTTGCTATTCTGGAGCAGAGACAAATGGAACAAATGCACAACACGAAGTGAGATATGTGTTTACGTAAATACTCAAACTTTTATGTTTTTGTATCGGGTTAGGCACGTTCGTTTATCTGACTTTATAAGTACAAAAATAATGCACTCGGACTGATGAGAGAATAAATCTTTAATTACATCTTAAGTGCCTCATGAATATATAAATTTATTCCAATGTTACTTTTCAGATGCTCAGGTTTTTGAATTATCTTAATAATAATAATAATAATATTTGGATGACTTGTATAGCGCCGTTTTCGTGCAAAATCACATCAAGGTCGCTGTAAAAATTTATAATACATTTCTACAGTGATCTATGTTATTACTAACTATTTATGGAGATAATATTTTAATATTACTTGCGTGGCAACTTTTCCTTATCCCTCTCCTCCCCTTTTCCGTTCCAACCCAAGTCTATTTTTAGTATAGTTATAATCACTTTTATTTATTGCTGTTTATGGTAGGCATATTATAGGTTTATCGTTTACAGGTTAGTTTTATGTTTCTGAATATATATCTGTGAACATTAATAATTGGTCTGTTTTTTAGTTATCCTCTTATGTATATTTGTATTACTAAGACTGTTTATGTTCCAAATAAATAAATAAATAATATACAGTACAATACTTACCTAGTAGGTCACTTGATATTAACACTTAATTAACATTAACCAATTGTTTATTAGCGAAATTTAGAAACAGGATTTAAAACATAATTGGAAAATTGGATATAAATGGACTTTCTCTCAGGAATGGTATATTTAATTTAAGGGTATGACAGCTTAAAAGGGTAAGTTTTTATTTTAGACCTGAATTCCGTTGGATTTGTGATGGATCTTTTTTTGAGTTTTTTTTTTTTTTTTTTAAAAGAAAAACAAACATTCCCGGGTTACGAATAACCTAACAATATTTGAAAATCTCCTACTACCACCAAAGTAAGCTGAAAATGTTGCTTGTGTTGTGATGGGTAATGACTTAGCCAGCTGAGGAATTGAACACACTACGCCTGTGTGGGACCCAAACGCGATGTCAACTCGGCTACCGACCAAGACTTTATTCCAAGACTTCAGCCCAGATACTCCGAAAGCGCGATCATCAAACTTAGTATTTGGCTTGCGCCAAATACTATCCATCAGTCTGCCTACAGCTGCTGATGTTGCTGATCTACATAAGAGTTGAACCTTATATTTAACATCGGCATTTAGTTCTATTTTAAGTTTTTCTTTTAATATTTGAACAATTCCCCTTAAGCGCCGATTATAGACCCGTTAGCAGTTTGTCAAATTAGCTACTGATCGCCGCGCCGTCAAGAAGAATGCCCCTCAAAATTTTGCAAAACGCTGTAAACATGTATGTCTGTTGTAATATTTATTATTCACTCTAGAATCGGTCACCAAGGCCAATAAAAGTATAACTATGAAAAGAGATTATCAAAAATGTATTTATAAATCATAATTTTAAATAAAAATTCGTGATTTATTTTAACGATTTTAATTTAAGTACGTAGGACCTGTAACCATGAAAATTTCATTTACTCCATGACAAGTCTTTTCCTTTAACAAATTATTAATTATTTACTAACTAACTAAATAACCAACCATCACGCGGTTTCCCGCAGAGGTAGGCAGAGAGGACGGACCGCCAAACAACTCGGTCTTATTTTTAGTTATAAATTTTTTTACATTTTTATATCTAAAATTTTTAAGGTTTTACTGGTTTCTATTACATTAAGGACACTTTACAATACATCTTAAACTTATTATTTATCTATTTTAACTTCTTTAAGATCTGTCGGTATTTCATTAAAAATAGAGGTTATTTTGGGTTCCCAACAATTTGTTTTTGGAAGTCTTATATCTCCACACCTTCTCGTGGGGTAGCCATGTATTGCGAAATTAAAATTAACTTTCTTAAACATGTATTTTGGGAGCATCTTATTTTTTAGCTTAAATATAAATATTAGGGTATTTTAAATTATTCGCTGTCTCACACTTAACATTCCTAGTTTTTTAGTTCTTCCTCGGGCGTCCCCGACTTCTGCTACCATTCACGTTTGCATCATATATTCTCCAAACACTCCTTTCTTCGACATTCGCTCTACATGCCCAAACCATTTATGTGTCCCTTTCTTGATCTTACTCATTACGCTTACATCAGCCTTACTCTCTTTGCGGATCTTCGAATTTCTCACACGATCATACATGGTTTTACCCCCATATGCCTCAGGGATTTCATTTCTACAGCATTCAGTCTACTTTTATCCTTTTTTTCTGCCAGTTCCATGCCTCACTTCCATACATCAGGGTGAGTGCCAGCACTCCATTGTGGACTTTTCACTTTTTGATTGTAAAATTATATTTATTATCTTTTTGACACATTCTTGGCATTTGGGCACCTTTGCGCCTGAAAGATTTTGGACCCGTTTCAACCGTCATACATTTTTGCATAATCATATTTAAACAGTGATAAAAATGATGTAATTTTTATGACCGAATAAAACATTGTCTAGTGGGGGTAGTCTATTATTTGGCGATGAAAGAATTTAAGAGAAAAATACATAGGGATATTCAAGTGAAGATGCTGAAATTTTCAACACACGCGTTGATAATGTAAAATTGGGGTATTTACCCCAATAATAAATCATGACAATACATTAGGTCGCGAAAATCTCAAATCATCACTAGAATATTTAGTATTTACTATTTTATTATTAAAACAAAACAAAAGGTTAGTGATTTCTTTTAGGAAATAATTCTTCTATTCTTGTTTAGAGAATGATTATTTTGCAAGGTGGAAAAGTCCTCCCTAATTGTCCTAAGGCAGTAACTTTCCTTGTAAATAAAAATAATTATTGAAACACAATTGTTCCATGTTCTTGGAGAGTATAGCTTTAGAAGAATAGTATTTTGCTTCTGTTTACTTCCCAGATGTCAAAGTCGTTATAGCACATGATATGACCATTTACAACTATTAAACCATCTTTCAATAGCATCTTTTAGAATGATTATTTGAGAATGATTATTAAAGATGATTCTCTGAGAAGAATTTTTTTCTCTAACGCTTTTATTTCAATTTAAAATTTGGCCAACAAAAGGTGAAACGATTTAGCTTGCAATAATTGTTTTATATCTTATTCTGCCGATCAGAATACCCGCTGAGTCCTGATTTTCTACGCGTGGACGACATGAGTTCGTGATATACGAAATGTTGGCAGTTTATTGCTTATTAACATCTTTTGATTTCTAATTGAGCACTTTTTCATCGAAAGGTTTTATTCTCCTTCACTATTCGCAGGATTCGAATAACCTGATAAAATTTGAAATTGAATTAGGGTAATTTTTTTTGCTTCATGGTGGATGTCTTAGCTAACGGAAAATTTAACGAAGCGATGCCTATGTGGTAACCCGACGCTTTAGCCGCTCAAACAACTAACCGTCTTTGATTTGTGTACAATCTCCTACCTGTTCTGATAAAGTCAGGCTGCCGGACGAAAGCATATCTCTGATAAAAGATGACGAAGAAAAATACTTATTTTTCGTTGAAAGCTGTTATCACTTTGACTGTTCGTGATGTTTTTATTATTGTTCCTGATTTTTATTAGATTCCAGATTTTTTTTATTTGTGATTTTGGGGATTATTTATTTTGTCTCACTGCATCTTCGTAAGTTGCACAATCATAGGGGATATTCTATTCATATCTTGCACCTCGGCCAATCGAATCAAATAATGTCGGTCAATTGATTCCAACGTCGATCCATTAACTGTTAACAGCGCATTGATAGAAATAACTCCACCATTTGATTCTGTTGTGGAAATCGTTGGTGGCCCCAGTTTTATTGATCGCCGGTCAATTGTTTTTCATTAAAGTCATATAATCTCAATAACTTTTCTCTCCGTTCCTGGTGGTTACACGAGTCTTTCGAATGGAAGGTTTTTAAGTGCTTATTTATTAGATATTTATTAATGTTCTACCTTTTAATGTCTTGTTTATTATGCTACAAGTTGTGAGGAAAATTATAGAGATATTCGGTTGGAATCGAATTTATATTTGACTACAAATTTAACATGGCTATGGACCCAAACTCGGCGGTGTAAATAAAATTTCAATATATTCTCCGTGATTATTTCACAAATTAATTTTTGTATTTTTTTATCAATTTGGGATTTCGGGTTTGTGTACCGCTGCCCCGGGAACCATTTATCGGATAACCAACACCTCTGTCATAGGTCACTCCAAGTGGTTCGCTACGTTTGGTGATTAAGTAGGGGTGCCCGGGTTCATCGGGTAAAGTGTGTTCAGGATTAGCTTACCCATACCCAGATCGGCAGAGGATGGTTTGGGGTGACCCTTTGACCTCTCCAACTAGTCTCTCGACCCATCGCCTTGCGCTGAAGGATTTATTCATACTTCCGTCACACCTGGACACACGACCCCTAGACTCGTACCCAATGCTCACACATTTTTCCTTCCCAGTTCATCCTCTCCTTTCTTTCATTAAAAAGACCGTCCACACAGCACCCCCAGAGATGACATAGGGCCTGAGGGAAATTATTTTCCTTAGGGCCTCCTGTGTGGAGTTAATGTAAAAAATAATATAAAATATAACTATAATAACTAATTCACCGTCTAGAAAAATAAAATCTGGTGTTCACAGCTAATTTTATAGTTGAAAAATGTTTTTTAATAATATTTTCGAACCGTTTTCCACAAAATATTTTAATGGTACGGTCCGGGTTTTGTTAATCTTAAATATAAATAACTTACATCCGTAGGGATCCCCTAAGAAATATTCGAGATTTTAGTAATACTTTTATCAGAAATAATTAAAATGTGAGCGTCGAGCAAACCCCCGTTATTATTCTTATGTCGCCTTAACACGACGAGAATTTCCAGTTCCATGGGATAGCTTACTAGGAAAAAATCAAGCACCCGAAAATCACTCGGGCTTCGAGTCATGCATGGTTATGATGATTTATTGGTATGAAGTACTTCGATTTAACAAAGAAATAGCCATTAACGATAATCTCTCTTGCCATCCATAACGTTTCTCTTCTTCTTCCATACTTCCTTCAACCTCACTATAATTCATCACTATTTAGCAGACAACACAATTTCTATCACGAGCTAACATCTTAGGGCTGCTACGGATCTTTGCACTATGTAATTAAATAAGACTTTTCGCAATGGTTTTTTTATTCACCTATTTCCAAATCCCAACTTCTCTTTGCATTTAATTACAGAACCAAATTATGTATTTATAATCTGACCTGACTGTCTAATCAAATCTTCTCATTAACAAATTGGGGTATAATCGTGTTACGGAGAACATGAAGAAATAAATAAAATAATAATTTAAAAATGCATACTAGATGGTTGCGCCAATGCGCAATAGACATTAATACTAGGTGGTTGCGCCAATGCGCAATAGACATTAATTTATACATACATCTCATGCACACATACACACATACGTGCGACCACTGTACTGAGATAGTATTATTGTCCTTTGTCCTACCTTCCTTTCCATTCCTGCTCATTTTATGTGCCCTTTTGTAATCAGTATATTTCAATAACCCGAACCGCTCACAATAAAACCGCATCCGCGCGAGATCTCATCTCCCTTACCTTATGACATTATCATTTCACGCCGATATCGTGCAAGCCGCTTCGTGTTAAGTGACATTGTTGTGAGGAGAAAAGACAGGAAGAAGCGAGTGCCCTTTCCTAATGGTGAGTCCTTCCTTTATCCGTACAACAAATATTGTCTTATGTGCAGTGGTCACTGGTCATTGCTCAAACATCCAAGGTCCTTCGACAAGCATTTCTTACACTATCATAACTTCGTATACACCATAGTTGGTCCAAAGGAGCCTGATATTGAACCGTAATTTCCGTAATTTCGTTAATAAACCATAAGAGTGTTATTGCGTTTTACATACATGCGTAATCAATTAATTATTACCCGCATTTTATTTCTGGATATTCCTATCCGACATTACTGGATGATTTGAATGGAAATAACATATTTACCCGCAAATAGAATAGATTAAATATATGCCAATATACCGCTATTTAATATCTATTTCTAATAATAATTTATTTATTTATTTATTTATTTAATACATGTTACATTATTATGAAATTTACATAAAGTAGATGTAATGAATCACCATACTAGTAATAATACCGATATTGTTATATCAACCACATTTAAAATTATTCTTATACACCACTAGGGAAGTCCTTTAATAACAGAAAATACCTATCGTTAAGTGTATTATTGTAGGTACAAAACTTCTATAACCATTTTGTAATAAATCATACGTAATGGAGATAGACCAACAGACCTAACATACTGAACTATTTCAACCGGGCAAGTTCTGACCCACAACTAAATGCTCCAAAAAACTAATTACTGTCTCGGAAGATCGGAAACAAGGAATATTAACACCAACCCAAATTAAATTAACAACCAAAACCAACCAATAAAAAGTCTCCCAATTCGGCTGGTCCCCGCGGGAGTTATTGACCACAACCCTCTAACAACAAGAAGAAACAAAATACTCAATATTGCAACTTTAAATACGAGAAAAATTAGAGGAGGCCTATGCCAAGAGGCAAACTGAGCTTCGGGATATATTACAACAAACAAAACATTTCTAATATTAATATACCTAACAGAAGTTCAGAATAAAAGGCATATTATTATTATTATTATAATGGAGATAAGTCAAGTTGTGGTAAATTCCATTCCCATTTCCTGGATTTTATTCTATTAATGTATAATACTCAAACTTCATCTCAAACAATTTTTATCGATTCACTTCAATTTCTATGAATAAATAATTGGAATTTTGTGGCTTATCACGTGTGGCAGACGCCGATGAGTAGTGCGTACCTTGGCCCACGCAAATTCCTTACCGACAGCTCAACAGTCAAAAGTTCAGCAGCTCGTTGCGGTGATCAGGCATCGCTGTCGGTGGGCAGAACCCACTCTACTCTTTTCACACCAAATCAAAGTTAATTTTCCCCTTCCTTCATCCAGTTAAACCCAAGTAAACCTTTCTTTGATGTGACAAAGGATAAAACGACATAACAAATTTATCGTTTTATTTCTTGTGGCAGGACTTGATGGGCCAAGACTTTCGTTGTTCTTCTTTGTTGTTCTTCTTGCATGATTTCATATTATGTTTCGTGTGGTTGAAAAGTGGTTGTGGTGGTTATATTGGGATGCTAATATTCGTCAGCTATCACATGGTATCCGGTATCGCTTTGCACAGAAAAAAATGGTCTTTCTGGAGACTGGTGGAGTGTACATTCATGCGCCCAAAATCCTTTAATTCCTATTTGCTCTTCATTTATGGATAACGACATTGACTGTACTAAATACGGTCCCGTTTATAGAGAAAGAAGACCTCTCTTCTCGTGGGAGAATACCCATGATATTGATGATGACTGAAATAACATAATTATTTGATTAATTGCTTAAATTTCAAATTACGTCAATGCTTGTCATCATTTTGTCTAATTCAGCATTTTGCTTTTGCGACGCAACGCGTTGGCATTCTGTATAATCACCGAAACAGCATAAACATTTAAATTCATCTTAATATTTATGGTTAAGGAATTTGGAATATTGCATTCTCATCCATTCGACATTATTTAATGAAATTAATGTGATACGCCCACATTTGCCAGAGTTATTTCCGATAGTTTCCTGCATTTCAGTGAGCTGGATTATTTCAAACAATCTCCATTGATAAAAATAGGAATGGATTATTGAATGAATGCGCGCTTTGGACTGTATTGCTCGTTTTATGATATGAAATTCTAAGAGCCAAGTGTTTGTTTACTCAAGAGGAATTAATGTGTGTTATGGGATTTCAAAGTAAACATTTTCATTACTTTACAAAGTTTTGTAAATAAAACTCCCAGAATAGGTTTCTTAGTAATGCAAAATTCCGCAAATTCGAGCTCCGCACTGCGATTTGGATACAGTCGTTAAGTGCATCGTGATTATGTGTAATGTGCGTTCAATCTGTCGTGTGAGTCTTGAAAAGTAAATAATAAATATATTCTGTCATTTTCCAAATGCTGCGAATCAAAACAAATCGTTTGGATAAACACTGAAGCTTTCAAATAAAGCTAAATAATGTTAAATGGAGAGTGCTTCAACACGTATGATGAGTGGGGTTTTGCCAAAGAAAGGCAACATGACGAAAGATAAATAAATGCTTTCCTTCATCCTTTTGCCGCAAAAGTAAATAATTTTAAATTGCCTGCGAACTTCTAAAGATTTTTAAATACATCGAAATGAATTTCACTTTTGTTTCTTTGAAGCGGAAATTAACCCACTTCCTGACATCCAATCGAGTTGGGACTCTAAATTTAGACTCTTTGTTGATGACAATACATTTGATCTACTTTTGGTGGCAAGACGTACACACACGCAGACATACACGCATTGTTGTGAAATTAGATGGCATTACATTAGTTAATATAGGAAATAAATGTCGGTCCTACCCGATCGGCATTTGGCGTAGTTGTTAGCGTGGTTGACTCCAGTGCTTGGGGAGGAACGTTCAATCATCAGTCAAACCAAAAAAAAAAACAAAAAATCTCAAAATGGTAGCTAGCCGGCCCAAGAGAAGGTGCAAATAGTTCGAAAATTGAAAATAAATTTATGGTAAAAAAAAAACTTTTTTAACATGATATTTTTCTTACTATATTGGAAGCGATTGATTTAAAACTGATCGAATTTAGTAGGAGGAACAATTAACCCAGTGTAACAATTTTTTGGGTGGGAATGCACCTGCAACTTTAGGCATCTCATTGCCACTAAATATATACGGTCAGTATTCAAGAGACGAATTCTAACTTGACAGATTGTGTGAGATTCCGGGCGGTGGGCCCTGTCATGTAAATTAGGCAATCATTTCCCTCTCACCTTGAATATTATTATGGTACTTATGTATTCTTGCTCATGTGTGCAATTCATACGTAAACAATGGAATGGAATTAGCTTCATGCTTAAATGGCTCGCAGTGTAATATTGTTTTACCCTACCGCACCATCTTAATTACCTTGTTTTGAGCATGTTTTAATAATAACCAGACATGAAACCAATAAGTTATTGATCTTTTTTATGTGATAGAATAGTTTTATAAATTGAAAGCATTACAACTCTTTACTACTTACAATTAGAACATTTTTAAATTATTTCTTTGAAATTCAAATGCACTCTGATGAAAGTGAAAAAAACAACATTTTTTTTAAAGTATCGCTTATGCCTGTAGAATTATTGTGGTTCACATAATAATATTGATTTATTTCCAGTGTCCCGAATTCTGATTTGGTTTATCGGTTGGCTCATGTTCATAGGGAATTACTTTCATAAGGCTTAGACAAAATCCGCGTAAAATAATGCTGGCTTTTCCTGAAATTAATTAAAGTTATGTGAGTAGAACCGAGTAAGCAGATTTTCTAATTAATTGAAACCTTTCAACACATAATACCTACAACCTCTTTCTACTGTAATTACTGAAGGTCATTTACGATTATGAAGACCGTTAGAAAGATGAACACTGTACTATATTTCTTATACATTTTTGCACTAATTTTACTAACGTAAATCGATGATGTGTGTTTGAATATTTTTGTAGCTTTTTCAATCATTTAAATGCATAATAATATTGTTAAGTTTGGTCCGACTACGTGGCGTAGTTACCAGGCATGGTATAACGTTCCCTTAGGCTTAGGCTATATTTTGAACCATCAACAAGCGGGTCATTGCGATGCCATGTCATGGGTTGGGATATCAAATGTATTATTTCAAAGCACTGCGTATTTCATAAGGCTTGCCAAAATGTTTTGTATTTTCTGATACCTACCTAACCTATGTGGTTTCTCCTAGTAGTTTCATAAAAAACAGTAACAAGTTTTATTTAATGTACCTATTTACTCTGTCATATTGATAAATTTTCGTTTTTTTTTAAACTTATAAAAACCAGGGCCGGTCCTAAAAAAACGTTCAAATGGAACGCCCAAATCCGGCGCCGTAGGAAATATAATATAGTATAAAGTGATACGCACTATGTCTAGTCTGTACGGTGTTGCTGGAACGAGACGGAGTGCGTATCACGTTGCGACATGTGATGCAGTTTTACCAAGTGGCGACATGTGACGGAATTTTTTGTTTTTGTTTTTGTTATTAAATATATATATCATCCAACAGCAAAACGATATCTACATTTTTACTTCAAATACGTCCAAGGATCACTGGATATAATCGTTCAGGTACTCTGTATATCCTTGTTGAAACACACACGTTCTAAGATATATATTTTTTAAATTAAGTACTACGCTACAATATTAATTTTTACATTAGTCACAAAACGTGTCACTGACCTTCGAATTTTTTTCTTATCTTCATATCTTCATCGTGACCCAGAGATTTCCAAATTCAGAACACGAGATTTAATCATACTAATTTGAACCTAATTCTGATGGAGATAAAGACATTAATGGCCTTCCACTGTATAAGTTTTGTATGGGTAAACACTAAACATGTCTGTTTGCTTTATTGTACCAAAAACCGCACTTGTAGAATGTAGTCATGATTCAGTACAAGGTGTTAAGGGACGTACTTGGCTTACTTTAATCAGCATTTTTTTCAAAAATATTTTTTATACATTTCATCACTAGTATCTTAGCCGACTAACCGATCAGCCTCTCGCATCAATCCTAGAAGTCAAATTCCTACTGCTTTTCTAACTTGAAAAAAAAATCTTAAAAATGTTACCGTAGACCAAAATTTCATTTGCATTTTTTAATCCAAATAAAGTAAAATCACTGGTTAAAGTAAATAAAGTTCGTCCCTTCATGATGCTTATATATTATGAACAATGAGCATGCGAATTTTGACATATTGTTACGGGTTGAATTAGTTGAGGTCAAGATGTTTAATAAAACGTTTCTAATACACCCATGAAAGTAATTATCGCACTTTGTCACTACTTCAAATAGCAGTTTGACATCTTGGTAAAGCATTGTAAATACAAGTAACTAAACACTGAGATATATCTCTTTCCGCAATTCACCTTGATTGATAGGTCTCAAACAAACAGGATAATAGTAGAAGCACAATAGAAGTAGTGCCGGATTAAATTATGCTATGTTTAATTAATGCGTGAAAAATTTTCGACATGTTCCAGAGTGGTAGACACTCTCATTATCGCTTCAGCGAAAGGCCACCATCCAGATTTAAAATATTGCTTGAAATCACTTTAGCGGTGTTTTTTGATCAGATCTTTACTAGATCTGGTCAAAAAAACTAGGTACTTTCCATCTTCCTTTTCCTCATATTTATGCTTTTTGGTTTTGATCAGATCTTTACTAGATCTGGTCAAAAACTAGGTAGGTATTATCCATTTTCCTTTTCCTCGTATACTTTCCCCACACCCTTCAGCCTCACACCTCACCTCAAATGGGGTTGCCATAAACCTTGTTTTTTGACCAGATCTTAACTAGATCTGGTCAAAAAAAACTAGGTAGGTACTTTCCATCTTCCTATTTCTCATATACTTTCCCCACACCCTTCAGCCTCACACCTTACCTCAAATAGGGTTGCCATAGTCCTTGTTTTTTGACCAAATCTTTACTAGATCTGGTCAAAAAACTAGGTAGGTACTTTCCATCTTCCTTTTCCTCATATTATACTTTCCCCACATCCTTCAGCATCACATCTTACCTCAAATGGAGTTACCATAGTACCACTGGCTCCAGACAGACGGGAGCATTTGAGGTTTCGTATAAAGAAGCGGAATACCGCTTTAAACTATTATATTTATACGAGTATTATATTTGTAACTATTTAAAGAAAAAATAATTACATATATCAATAAAACCGTCAATTTCGTTATAAACGAACATAATTTTATGCATTTAGAAATGTGTGTTTCAGGACAATTTCCCTTAATGCACGTGTTTATTTTGATAAATGCTTAATCCAACCCTGAATTCAAAGATGTCAAATGCTTTATATTTCACATTTATATTTCATTCAACACTGCCAGAATCCAGACGGGGAGTAATGAAATAGTTTATAACCCCCATTCACAAATTGTTATCAACAGGCATTCAGCTGTCCGGATATATCCGATTGGGATAATACCAGACTTCATTCACAGATTTATATCGTCTGGAATCTCACGATACACAAATTCCAAGCTTGATGATAGATTATGTTGTGAAATTCAATTTGTTTTCGTGGCAGTCTTTGCTCATTTTTCAGTAAAAACGCACCTGTCGTCAAGATAAATTAAAGAACTTTTCAATATTCAAAACTTTCCAAAACGGTGGACTTTTTAAGTGAAATAATACCTACTCATCGTTACTATGTTTCGATGAGGAATCAACGACTGCGCGGCCTTTTTAATACAAAACTTTCTTTTGGATTTTAGACCAAAATACCCAACAACCAAACAGAATGATCTTTTTTCATTTTTTTATGTCATCGTATGTGCTTTAATACACAGGACAATTTTCGCAGCATAAACTCACAAATAATTTCAAAAGTTTTTTTTTTTAAATCGTTAAAAATCGATACAGCCCTGTATTTTATTATTTAATCAATATTTATTATAAAAATAAATGTACAATGTGCGTGCCGCTAAAACTCAGAAAAGAGTCCCGGTACCATGGAACTAGTATACATACTCTTTACCCGGTACGATCAAGGTAGTTTTATGGTGTGGTAGCCCTCTATCCCCCATACATGAAGAAGGCTCCCGTTTTTACCTGAAGCGCGTGCTTTTGACGATATAAGGGTTAGAATTTTTACCCTCTAGAAATTTTTAGAACAGTCCAGAACATTCGACAGTATTCGAGAGCATTCTACAACATTCCAGAACATCCTGGTACATTCTGGGAAGTTGAAAAAGCTTTGTTGGTAATTTCGTTTTCACGAAGAAGATTACTTATTTTAGGATTTTTTTATTTTCCAAAATATTTCTATTTTAATACAAAAAAATAAAACCTCACCCGGAAAACTACAAAAATAAAATATAACATCACTCCTAGTACATTTTGCACATTAATTAATTTTTTTAAACATTGGCTTTGCCTCGTTTATTTTTTACTTTGTGAACATTTCTCTTTTTTCCTATTAAGTAACTCATTTTTTGCAAGTGTAATTTAACACACAGCTAAATAATATGCTGATTTCCTAAATATAAACATTAAAATTATTGGCATATGGCTCATATCCCGTATGGCATACAGCCAGTGTTGAAGTATCGGTGACCACTGCTCAAGACTATTGACTTTAAACATTCACAAAACGCCTAAGCAATCGTTGCAAATCGACGACAGTGTCAATAAACATATCTCAGCGAGAGAGATTTCATATTTTAACAAAACGATGTATCCGCGCCGCTTGTTTGTTTATCGGCCAATAATGGAGAAATATTTGCAATGATTTTTGTTTTTCTTATTCCTTGTTCAAACAATATAATATCTTATTCTGTTGTGTTGAACCATGTTGCTGGTTCTCCAAAGTTTCAGAATTCGTTACATCTGTAATTTTTAAAATGTCTTCTCCCACAATTTATAATTTGCCTGGAAAATAATCGCTACGAGTATGTGTTGAAAAATGTATCTTTCATACACGCGCATTTCATTCTACATTACTGCCACAAATGTAATATATTCCTACCAAAGCCCTGTTTTAACTCGACCGTTTTGCATTTTGTCTGTCTGTAAATTAGTTCGTATATTACGTTTCAGTTTCAAGATAGTGTCCGTTTTAATGGCTTTAATGTAAATTTATTTTTTATGTTTAATCATCGTGTTTATTTAGGCTTTCTTATTCGCATTTTTTTTAATATTATGGAACCTACCTGTCTGTAGAAAGTTTAAAACAAGATTTTTTTTGAGTTAGGGCGTTTCTTTGGCCAAATTTTATAACAATTTGAAAAAAAAAAGTTACATTGATTTTACGGCTTATAATTAAGTTAGTAGGTATTTAAGTACCTACTTGCAAATCTGATAATTTCAGTGGAATTTTTGGTTTTAATTAAAGAAGAGAAAATTAGAAACATGCTTTTTTGAACGCGAGATCTACCGTTCACAGCTTTCCAAGAACTGCTTGAAATGGTTACTTATATTATCACTTACATAATATATATACAGGATGTCCGGGGTAAAAGTGCAGTAACTTCGGGAGGTGATTCTACATGAACGGTAGAAATAAAAAAGATAAATAACTTTTTTGAATTTTTAACTTTTAGATGTACTTTTCAGCTACAAACGAAAAATTGCGCCGGCGTGTGCGTACTGCATTATTATTGCTTTTGGATCATTTGAAATCGACCGGCTGATCCTAGAACTAACACCCGCTACCCCCCCTTCCCACGCTTTATAGCTGGTAACAAAACAGCTGTGATTTACTTCGAACTTTCGGTTTACGCGTCACTGTCAAATAATAAACAACGTCACCAGTCTCGCGCTCGATAAGCACACAGCGAATTTATTGGGTAAATGTGTACCTCCACTAAGGATTTTTAGTAGGTATGTTTTTTTTTTTGGAAAAAAAAATTAGGAATTTCGGAAAAGGTTTTTTTTTTGCTCCTACCGTCATGTAGAATCACCTCCCGAAGTTACTGCACTTTGACCCCGGACACCCTGTATATAAATTATAAAATTTATTTATTATATAATTAAAGTTCCTAGTCGAAATCAATAAGCAAAAAATCTTCAGATGCGTTGAAAAATTTTCCGTTGTGGATGAGTGAAAATTATGAGCTCGAAAAATTTATTGTGGATGAAGAATTGTAGGAATAAAATGAAGACCGAAAATTGGTCGTGGTCGAATGTGGGAGAAGTATTTTGCCCCGAAGAATATTCCTAGATAAGTTGAACGACATGTAGTCAAATTGACCATCTGCAAGTGTGCTTTGATCATATGCAATACGATGGTAAAAACGTCGCCTGTCACTTACAATAAAATCTCACTCCGACCTCAATCAATAATTCAAAAATCAAAATAAACATGACGCAGCTGGAGTAAGCTAGCGTTTTGTAATTCGGGTCGAAATAATTCACTAAGGTTTTGAAGCGAAATAATTATTTTCGTGTTTTCAAGATGATTTTTTATTTGTATACAGTGTTTATTTTTGCCGGTACGAAACATTTTTAATGATTATTCATGATTTTATTATTAGTACTAACATATTGGAAATACATGACAAAACTGTTTTAATACGTTATACGGGTGCTTCTAATTCTATAAATATTTCAATCGAAAAGTCTTTTCATTATTTTTTTTCTCCATTTTCTTGTTTATTTTTCTTATTAAAATATGATTTTTTAAACTTTGTCTATGGGCGCTGCCAGTCTAGATGTTTTCTCGTTAGTTGCAAAGTTTTATTTAAGTTCCTAAGGAATAATGACGTTTAAGTCTAAGTAAAAAGTATTCGACGTCGAAATTGGAAGTCCTGCAGTTTCACCCATGTACGAGTAAAAGGCCAAGTATTAAAACTTTGCTTTATGATTAGAACTGCTTATCGTAGTAATCAACCCTCTTATTCCACATCTCTTTGCATTCCTTCCGCCTCTTAGCAAACCTCAATATTGGAAGAGTAATAGTCACACTTCAAACTGCTTTCCACCATATAAATATGTAGTAAGTACGGCTTCACAAGCTGTTAATCAACTGGCCTAAAAATCACGTTTATTGAATTATTAGATAGGAGATAAAAAAACTCTGCGTTTATCGCTTTCTTTATGATCAAGTTCAAAAATGGATACTTATTGTACATTACTGATGCCTTCCACCTTATTCTGCGTATACATTTGCGAACCGAAACGCGAGCCTAGCCTAGATTTATGGGGAAGGAACGAAACAATCGCAAGTGGAGATGAACCGCAGCTTTCGTTGCTTTATTCCTTTCCCACAAATTTTTGTTTCATGTTTCGGTTCACTTGACGGCCGGCGTGGTCTAGTGGTATACGCTTTTGACTACAGATCCGAAGGTCGCGGGTTCGAACCCGGCGTGCGCAAATAAATTTTATTTGATTAATTTGTGTTATTTCACAATTAATTAATTTAAAATAATATATAGTATATAGTATATTTGCGGCACGTTCCAGAGTGGAAGATACTCTCAGTATCGCCCTGGTGTAAGACCACCATTCAGAATTGAAACGTTGCTTGAAATGGCTTTAGCCGTGTTTGGTGACCAGATCTGAATAGCCAGGTACTTCCCCACCTTCCTCTTCCCCATCTCCCTTCCCTCCCCAATACCCTCAGCCTCACAACATACCCCAATTGGGGATGCCATAGTCTCACTGGCTCCAGACGGGAGCAGTTGGGACTCTTGTGCGGTAATACTGTAAAAAAAAAAAAAAAAAAAACAAATGTATACGCAGTATTACATAAGTATTGTAGGATTACGATATTTTTACGTACGCATTTCATTCTTTTGAAATATGTTTGTTTGCGTTAAAACTGTACTGTGCGTGGAATTCTCCATTTGATTGCGCATTTGATAAATTAAACCTATAAGAATATGACTTTTCTCCAGTGGAATATTCGGTATATATCGGGTAATTCATGTAAATAGGATATACTAGTATTGAAGCGATTATTATATTTCCATTTATTCAATCAACTGTTATAAGATTGAATAAAATTTACGTTTATTCAATCAATTATGGCAATCCACCAAATTTATTGTACCAAACACCTACTGCCAGGGGCAGCACCACGATCTGTTTTACATATCTCAGGTATTCGGTTCAAAAAGTATAAAGCATGACACGGGATACGGTGCTGTTATATAACGCACATATCATAATCGTAGCGCCACTAATAGCATCATAATTCACTGAAACGTAAAACTATACCTACTAGGGTAAGCACGTAAGGAGAATCTTGAAAACTGCATTAAGCGATTGATGGACCTCGTCTTTGAAAATACTTACCTATGAATAATTAAACGTAACTACGTACCTAACAAATTACCATCCAAATGGATTTACACGCAGAATCATTAATCTTCGTCAAAATCATCTACCAATAGCAAGTGCTACGCTTAATCATTGAGATTTCGTGACAACTGATGTCTCAATAGACATTTAAATATTACATAATACATAGTAATCCTCCTACCTTATTAGTTTATTCATGAAGGTGAAACTACTTGATGTCTTAACGTTTTGTAGTTTTGTTATAAGGATTATCAAGTCTGTAATATAATTTATGATGTATTCATTGTATGGAACATGCTTTTGTTGGATGAGACGCGAACAAATACTCTTTTTTATATGGCCAACTAGATAATTCAAATTTTCATGTTTAACTTAGAGGAGGTAAATAGGTAGAGTGAATTATAATCAATATATGTTATAAAAGTAAGTGTACAATACGCGTGCCGCTATAACTCAGAAACGAATCCAGGTATGATCAAGGGAGTTATATGGTGTGGTAGCTCTCAATCCCCCATTCATGAAGAAGGTTCCTGTTTTTACCTGAAGAGCGAGTTTTTTAAGATATAATGGCTGGAAGTGAGTAGTTCGTCCTCTAGAAATTTCTAGAACAGTCCAGAACATTCTAGAGTATTCGAAAGCATTCCACAACATCCCAGAACATTCCGGAACATTCTGGAATGTTGTGGAATGTTCAGTCTGGAATAGTCTGGAATATCTTAATATATAAAAATTCAGCCTGATTATGTTTGTGATAGCAAAACTCAAAAATTAGTCGACCGACATCGATGAAAAAAAAAAAAAAAAATGGAGTTATTAGTGCCAGGAGTGTTAAGAGATGCTTAAATGATAAATAAGTTGGGGACGCCCTAGGAATAATTCATGTAATATCTCTGCACCGCAATGAGATACGGAGTCGAATATAAGTTGTTGTAATATAGTTTCACTACAGGGTTTTACAATAAGAGGTGTTATTTTGAATAGCCCGCTATTTCGGTAGATGTTACTTTTGAATCGGTCATTTTTTAACATTTGACAAGTAGAAACTACGCCATTAATAAAAATAGAACGATACACGCTTCAACAACGCATTGAAATTATTAAAATTCACTTGAGTGAATCAAATGCAAATCATCTTGAGTGATAAAGCCCATTTCCACCTCGGTGGCTTCGTCAACAAGCGAAATTATCGCATTTGAGGCTCGGAAAACCCAAGAGTTATTGTTGAAAAGCCTCTCTATCCTCAAAGTGTGACTGTTTGGTGCGGTTTATGGTCCGGCGGAGTCATTTGACATTACTTTTTTGAAAATGAGGCTGGAGCAACAGTTAGGGTGAACGGATTGCGCTCAGATATGATTAATGATTTTTTTATGGCCGGAATTGGATGGTATTGATCTGGACAACGTTTAATTTCAACGAGACGGCGCTACGTGCCACACAAGCAACGCAACTATTGATTTTTTACGATTCAATATCAAAATAACACCTCTTATTGGAAAACCCTTTATATAATGGTGGAAGAAGTCAGAGGTGCCCGATGAAAACATTAGTAATAGTTTTATATAATTGCTAGCGAATTATCCACTAGCAATTATATAAAACTAGCAGATGAAAACCCGAAGCTACTCGTATTTGAAAAGTTCAAAGGTTCTTTTTGAAAATAACAAAGGGAACTACATCCGTTTACAACAATTCTAAACTAATTTAATAATTCTAATACTATCAGATTAAGATAATAATACTATCAGTTGAAAATTGTCAACTTATAGAGGGTAAAATTAAGATCACGCTGATGCGTATGAGGCAATCATTAAACCGTTTATATTTACACCTTAAAATATCTAAAGTGGTTACTGGTTGTTTCAATTTCATTGGTAATTGAATGGTCTTATTTATAGGTGTGTTTGGATACGAGAATATTCGGTTCGTGTGATGTTATATTTATTTTGGGCAGTTGGTCTCTTACAGTATAACCTACACGTGCTGTAAACACTTATAAACACGGATATTGACTTGTAAATGTCTTAATAATCCAAATTTTATGTGGTGGAATTTGTCTTTTGATGCATTACATTTAATCTTGTAGGTTATCGTATCGTATCGGTCAACCCTTTCGACAAATCCGTGAATCAATCAGTCGACAAATTCAAAATTAGATTTCACTAAGAATCTCATCAACTCCCTTTGTAATACGTATACATTTGCGACTGCAAGCGGTGTTTCGCGCCATTTGCGGTTGCTTCGTTCCTTTCCCATAAGTTTAGGTTCAGTTCGGCAGTTCAGCTCGCGTATGTATACGTAGCATTACAGGCCTTTTCAAAACGTTGGCAATGGTCGCTTCGCAAGACTCCACATTTAATAATAAAATACAATTTTGTACTGTGATTGCAATCACAGTGCCCCATTTAATTAAATTACTCATTCTAACTTAGGTCTCATCTAGTAGAATTAAATAGTTCATTTATATCAATGCGTCATCAGAATTCTCCGTTTTGTCATTATTTAAAATGTAAACAAGATTTGACTAGTATTTCAATGCGTGTCCTTCTTATCAATCAGCGATTTAATCAAAATTAACTATTTGTGGCTTTTTAAATTACTTTGTGGTTTCCTTAAAAATGTTCAGTCATGCAACTGAATCATGGATTGTTAAAATAGTGCATCATCAGTCATCAGCATCCTTCCCTCAATTGGCCAACGCTTTTTAATTCATATTAAAGCCATTAGAGCAAATTAAGCTTAGATTAAGATAGCAAAACTAAACAACAATAATAGGCAGAAATTGTTTCTTACATAGTAACATAGTCATAGACATCATTCTTTGAACATGTGATTGTTTCTAATTAGCGGAAATTCAATGAAATTATTGAATCTGTCATCGCATTAATTTGTTAAATTAAAAAGGCTTGCTTCAAATCGACTTATAGAAAAAAATTAAAAACTTTAAATGGTTACGTTAATATCAATCTGTTGTGTCCAACAGTTCAGCCAAGTAACTTGTAGCGGTTATTACTTTGTGCTTATAAAAGTTCAGCTAGCTCAATAGGTTTTAGAATATTTCCGATCAAATCATCATGGATAAATAGTCAAAAAGTCGCTCAAAGGTCGCTAAAAAATAACTATATTCTTGTTTAATTAATTATTATAAGCCATAATTATTAGCCTGAAACACAAATATAATTTAAAAAATAAATGCCACCGACGGGACCCGAAAAAAACCCGGAAAATGAACATGGCATTTATTTTTTCTAGGAAGATTTTTACAATTTTTTTTTTTAGGATAATAACTATTGCTTATAAATATTTGTTATCCGTTGTGCTTTGCATAAAAACCCTTTCTTGTTAAAACACCATTTTATCTTCAATAAAAAAATTAAGAATATATTTTTATTTATAAACTCTTAAAATGGATTAAATTGTAGATCATTTAACAACACATTTTACTCTTCTAATACTTATTTCACACATATTTTTTACATTTTTCTTTGGATTTTGCATAATCTAGGTACGTTTAAAAATTCACTAGAAACCCATCTATAAATCTGGATATCTTTATGCAGTATAAAATTTTGTATTTTTGTTACGTTCATTTTTTTGTCTGAATTTTTTCTTTCTGTCTTCTATGGTGTATGTTGAAATCGTTATTGTAATGTAGTCTGTCTCGAAAGCAGGTTGGTAGTAAATTAGTTGTTTAGTGTAGATAAAAATTAAAATTTTACAAAAATTCTTAATTAACACTCTTTATATGATTATTTGCTGTATTGATTTATATTTATTACGCTTCAAAATTTATCTCGTTGCTCATTGAAAAGCTGTGTAATTTTATTACCATGGTTCCTAAAAAAAAATTTTTTTTTGTCAATTTAAGGTTAGGCATTCGTGCGATAAATTTATTTATAAGATATAATTAAAGTAGGTACATAAACAGGACCTTTATTTGACACTTGTCATAACCAATATAACCACACTAAGTCAAATGGTACTAAACTCTACAACAAAATGCCACTCTCATTCAAAACTCACAACAAAATTACGAAATATAAATCTCAACGAAAAAAACTGGAAACAACATAGAGAGAACAGAAATAGAAAATATACTGACACCAAATATGACGGACCGCCAAACAACTCGCTCACGGCACACACTCCTTGCCTCATTTACATTCATACATTGTCTCATACATACTCTTCTATTATTCTGACTCTTGACATGGCCCGACTCAAGTATCCGATTCACTTGGTCGTGACATGTAAATAAATTATTTTTCGTATGCCCACGTATTACAATCGATAATTACGATAATTATTAATAATACGGATCTCACGATTCTATGTCTAAAAAGCACATTTTATTTGTGAATTTATTCATAAATTCGAAAAATGCTGTTTTTAACCGTGAAGCCACTTTGTTTGACAAGTGGGATTCAAATGGATACCTATTTAAAATCAAATAAAATTGTTCCGTAGCGAGAAAATAGTTTGCCAATTGAATTATCGAGATGAAAGTCAACAAACTCGTTCCAATATATTTATCAAGATTTTTTTAGGGATTTGAAATATTTACTTTGTGTAATACACTGTTGTAGTCAGTGGCGTAATTACATGGAATAAAACCCCGAAAAGGGGAAAATTTTAATTACGTAAACACCTGCACCAAAAATTTTAGCGACATGAAAAACTTGTTGTATTTTTGTTGTATTGATATTCACATTACTGCATAATTTGAGAGTAGAAGCGGTCGCGGCTTATACAATATAATTAACACAAAATAAATCTACAATTGAGAAAGTTGTTTTTTTTTAGGGGAAGGGGGGGCGGATATTAATTTTATTTCCGGGGTCCAAAGTTAGAAGACATTACGCCACTGATAAGCAGTTCGTCTAATCTCGTATCTGGCGAAGACTGGCGCCTACGTGGGCGGGTGTGACAGGTAAATGCCAATACGAGCGTCGAATGTTGACATTTCGAGTCTATTATTATTACATTTCGTGATAAATAGGACCAGCGCCAGAAGATTGAGAATATGACTACCAAACAGAGCTATCACAAACTTTCGAACATTCCCAATTCCAAATAGAGCTATAGCAGTCTTACGAAAATTCCCATTTCCAAATCTAGCTATTACGGACTTCCGAACATTCCCTATTCCAAATCGAGCTATCACTGACTTTTGAATATTCCGATTTCCAAATCTAGCTATTACGGACTTTCGAACATTCTCATGTCCAAATAGAGCTATCACGGATTTTCGAACATTCCCTATTCCAAATCGAGCTATCACGGACTTTTGAACATTCTCATGTCCAAATAGAGCTATCACGGATTTTCGAACATTCCCTATTCCAAATCGAGCTATCACGGACTTTTGAATATTCCCATTTCCAAATCTAGCTATTACGGACTTTCGAACATTATCATGTCCAAATAGAGCTATCACGGACTTTTGAACATTCCCTATTCCAAATCGAGCTATCACGGACTTTTGAATATTCCCATTTCCAAATCTAGCTATTACGGACTTTCGAACATTCTCATGTCCAAATAGAGCTATCACGGACTTTCGAACATTCCCTATTCCAAATCGAGCTATCACGGACTTTTGAATATTCCCATTTCCAAATCTAGCTATTACGGACTTTCGAACATTCTCATGTCCAAATAGAGCTATTACGGACTTTCGAACATTCTCATGTCCAAATAGAGCTATCACGGACTTTCGAACATTCCCTATTCCAAATCGAGCTATCACGGACTTTTGAATATTCTTATTTCCAAACAGAAGAACATTTTAAGCACCATATCTGTTTTATTTAAAGCATCTGATCGAAAAAGCTATAAGATTAATAAAATAAAGTCGTTAGTGGCGAACTCGATCTAGCTACCATCTCTGAGCCTCTTTTACCCTGAGCTATAACTAGAAAGCTTGGTTATAGCTCAGATGTGTTAGCTCAAATACTTTGTGGGATGTAGGAACATTTTTTATTTTTTTTTATTGTTGATACATTTTTTTTACAATATTTCATATTTCAATTTAGTAATGTTGGCCTCACTGGGTTGTTTACCCGTGCTGAGGCCCCCATTTTATAATTTAAGAATTTATACATTTAAAAAAAATAAAAGAAAAACAACATTAAAATAAAGATAAATTTAAAATAAAAAATAAAGATTAAAAATTAAAATATAATTATAACACTAAAAGAAAAATATCAAAAGAGAATGTAAATCGGCATTTATAATGATATATGTGTTTGTGCGTGTTGCGTGTTTTATATTTTTTTTTTGTGTTGCGTGTATATGTTTTATTCTTTTATGTTATAGTATTTTGGTAATATTGTCTTTTTGTTCTTTAATCCATTTTTTTATTTTGTGTTTGAATTTATTTTTATTTTCCTCAATTTTTGTTTCAAGTGGAAGACTGTTGAATGCTTTAATAGCGTGGTATTTATGGTGTCTTTGTCCAAAGGTAGTGTTTACCGTCGGAGTTTTTATGTTTTCTTTGTACGCTTGTCTGACCGGTCTATTAGTGATATTTTGTGTTTGTTGGGGTTTGTTTTTTTGGTCGAAAATGTAGTTTAGTAGTGTTTTAACATATAATTGGCGTATATCAAGTACGTCACAGCTTTTAAATATTTGGTCTGTGTAAGTTTATTTAATATTTTATTTAATAATTTATTTAATCATTCTCGTATAAGTTTCGAAAAAATTTACCATATAAGATGTATTCTGAAACGGCCCTGTTTTTTTTAACTATTTTACCAAACTAGTTTTCATACAGGTCATTCATTTTCAACAAGAATTTTTTTTTTTTTACCTTATTTGGAGGGTACATGTGGTTTTTGTGATATTTCACCCTCCATGCTAGGGATGACCCTGCGTTATGGCAGGAGAATTTTACAGTTTGCGGACATAGAATGTATACATTACTATAATATGAAAAAGAAAAATAAGAAAAATGATGTATAGCTAGTTTGGGTTGCAAGAAGAGAATGGAGAAGTTAGAGAATTATAAGATGATGAAAAATTTGAGAAATTATTAGTAAATAGATCACACTAATTAATTATGTACATACTATACCGCTAAGTTAGGGGAATAAGGATATATTATGTTTTGTCTGAAAGGTGATTAAATTGATAGAGTGTAGAATAATTGGGTATTGTAGTTGTAATGTATTCCGTGTGTAAGGTTCCATTTCGTAATTTGTTTTTTAAAGGAATGGGGTTGACCTACGGTTCTTAGGTTTTCAGGGATAAGGTTAAAGATTTTAGGAGCTAGGAAGAAAAATTGTCTTTCAGTTGACGTGGAATGTAGTGAAGGTACTTTGTAGTGACCGTTGGTTACTGTTCTGGTGGTGTAGTTGTGTTGTAAAAGATTTTTTTAAATATTTGAACAGGAAATGTATTAGCGAAAATTTAAGGTGTAGTTGTCTACTTACACTAGTGGTTCTGTGTACATTACCAAAATTTCCTGAAATCATAAGATTTTTAGGTAGGTACTTAAATATCAAGCTTTTAATAATTGTAAAAAATATATTACGTTATGAAAAATGTTTATTTAAAATCAGGAAATATACCATTTTTCCAAAGAAATGTCACTATCTCAATGACAATTATTTTTTCAAACTTTCATCAGGCAGGTAGGTTGGTATCGTTATACTTAACAAACACAAATAAGAAAGTCCAAATAAACACTTGAAATTAGAATCTTTACTGAACTTTATTCCACAATTGAAAATAGAATCATTACTGAACCATTAAAATGGCCACCATCTTGAAACGGAAACAGAACATACAAAAAAGCAAACATTTTCAAATTATTTTACCACCTGGGAAAATGCTTGCATGTTTTCACATTACTACGCCACCTTGCGCTCTTACCGAGTTTCTTAAAATATAAATATTTCACAGTATAAAACGTACATTCTAGTTCCCCGGTAGACTAGAACAAAAACATAGGTACCTAGGTGCGTAAGTTTTCTCATTCATTATTGCCTACCCAGGATGTTATGTTCAAAATATAATGTTGATGTGTGGCGCATCTACAAATTTATTTATTATTATGTCCTATATACGTCACAAAGTTGGGAGAGTGATTCCTTTACGCTTGATCCCCTGACAAGAGATCCCCTAGACAGTTGATCCCCGGACGGTTGAACCCGAAGAGTTGTGCTAATGTATATAAACGGGTTAGAGTAAATTTGTAAGAATGTCCCACTTTTCAAATCTTCTCTAAATAGTCTTTATCTTTTTAAATAGTATAAAACAAAGTTGCCATTGGCGTCTGTCTGGGCGCTTAGTTCTTCTACGTGATTATTTAGAAAATTTCTCCCCATATATAGCATTCTTATCATATTTATAGAAAGCAGAGAAAATCAATGCATATCATATAATTCAAAACCTCAAAACTTTACTCCAAATCATTCACAACCCCGAGCAACGCCCGGTGGACGTCAGATAGTTTTCTAATGAATAATTTTTAAGTTAAATATTATCAAGTATACATATACATTCGTACATACCAGCATAAACCTAACCTAACCTAAAACTGAAGTAATATGAAAACATAAAATAAAAAATGGTATTTCTCAATTCGTAAAAGTAATAATGTTTATGACAAACATGATTTTAGTATTGTAAATATAGATAATACTAGTAAGTTCATAAAATTTCTAATATCCTTTTTAAATACAATATAATGAGTTTCAGTGTTATTGGCAGCCTCGCTAGACAAAGTCTTGTGTAGGAATTAAGTATTTTTAACATTTAGTATTGAAACGTTGCTTGAAATGGCTTTAGTCATGTTTGGTGACCTAAATAATAATGAATAGCCAGGTACTCCCCCATCTCCTTCCCCTCTCCTCTACCTTCAGCCTCACAACATACACCAATAGGGGATTCCGTAGTCTCACTGGCCCAGACGGTAGGAAGCAATTGGGACTCTTATGCTATTCACATTTTGTAAATGGTATGTAGGAATATGAAGTCTTGAAGAAACTTTAAGGACGAATTGTTTCGGAGAATTTGAACAATTCATCTAATTTCTACGTTCATTTTCGAGTTCTGTGAAAGTCTTATTCAAGTTCTGTTATCCTATCATTATAAGCTAGTTGCTTGACAGAACTGAAATAAAAACAGAACTTGAAAAAATCTCTCACAGAACTTGAAAATGAACGTTGAAATTTGATGAACTGTTCAAATTCTCTGAAATAACCCGTCCTAAGAGATCAATTATCCGAAGGGATCAACTGTCTTGGGTGTCAACTATCTGGGGATCAACATTTGTGGGACCAAGATTCGGGTCACCAGCAAGTTCACAGGTAGATTAGACCGCCAAACACGCGTGGGCTTTCACATGCATTATTATATTACCTTTGCTATTGCGTTCATATAAACGCATAACTGTGCTGCCTTACAAAGTATCTTAAATTATCAATATGTACCACAAACAATGGAAGCCGTGTAAATGTGAAACCACAAGCACACTCATGAACACCGGCACCAGCTCTCAGGCCACTTTGCGGCATCTTGCGGTCTAGGTATTAATGACATAACAGCGGAGTTGGACACACATGAGGTTGTGCTCGAACCGTCTCTAGTTTCATACTACCAACGGATCTCGTAACTCCTAACCTTTTGAGAATCTCGAAAAATGCTACACATATTTACATTCTAATCAAACACACTGATTTAGGTTGTCTGTGATGATTGTGAAATATTATTGCGTAATTAATGTAATCTAACTATCCCGCAGCCAAGTGGGGGAGTAGGTAGTACCCAAAATTACTATCCTCCTTATATTAGCTTAAATACAGGGTTTTCCAATAAGAGGTGTTATTTTGATATTCAAAGAGCTATCGAGGGATGATTAATGTTTTTTTGAGCATATACATACGCAGGCTGAGTTTTTATATACAGGATTTTCCAATAAGAGGTGTTATTTTGATATTCAATCGTAAAAGATCAATGGTTTCGTTGCTTTTGTGGCACGTAGCGCCGTCTTGTTGAAAGTAAACGTTGTCCAGATCAATACCATTGAATTCCGGCCGTAAAAAATCATTAATCATCTCTCGGTAGCGATCCATTCACCGTAACTGTTGGTCCAGCCTCATTTTCGAATAAGTAAGGTCCAATGACTCCGCCGGGCCATAAACCGCACCAAACAGTCACACGTTGAGGATAGAGAAGCTTTTCAACAGTAACTCTTGGGTTTTCCGAGCCCCAGATGCGACAATTTTGCTTGTTAACGAAGCCACCGATGTGGAAATGGGCCTCATCACTCAAGATAATTTGCATTTGATTCACTCAAGTGAATTTTAATAATTTTAATGCGTGGGTGAAGCGTGTATCGTTCCATTTTTATTAATGGCGTAGTTTCTACTTGTCAAATGTTAAAAACAGACAGCTTCAAAAGTCAAAAGTAACATGTATCAAAATAGCGGGCTATTCAAAATAACACCTCTTATTGGAAAACCCTTTATTAAGATATCATACAAATGATAAAGTAGGTACCAAAATTAAAGGGTGGTCCATCGAGTACGCAGGATTTAAATTTCCCTCCATTTTTTGTATTTTTATGGGCAACTTTAATGTTTGACAGTTGGAATACAAAAGAACAACGTCTTGTTATTGTGGAAACACATTACAAATTTAATTTCAAAATTAAATCTGATGTATCCGATGGACCACTCAGTATTTTAATTATAATAATAATTCTATGTTTAAAATGCTATGTGAAATTTCTTTTATTTAGGTTTTCACGGTTCAAAAATTGACAATCATAAATTAAGTTGGTTAATCTTGTGTTTGTAGCCTTTCGCGATCCGACCAAGATTGAAAATTTTATAATCTTGTCGAATTCCGCTGCACGCTGAATATGCGAAATAAATATATAAATAGAACTTGGTTTCAACTTAATTACTACAAGAAATATTTATTTATGTAGTGAGGGTGGTAAAAGATGCATTTAAGTTCCACTTTTCTCAATCAAAGTTATGTTTGAAGGTTTGGAAATTCGGATAAAATATTAAAATAACCCAAACTAAAACCTATTTTAAAAAGTGTTTTTTTTTTTGAAGATTTTTATTCTACTAAACCCTCTAGGCTAACACATTGTTTGTGAATTGCACAATAACTGTGCATTATTCATGTTAAAAATGCCGCCAAAGAAAAAATCAATTTCGAAAAAAAGTATTTTTATATTTCCAAATGTAGATACCGCATAAGAGTCTCAACTATCCAGAATGAGTGGGACTATGGCATCACCAATTGGGATATGTTGTAAACCAGAAGAGTGTGGTTAGGAAAATGAGATGTTGAAGAGTAAGGTTGGGTAGCTAAATACTAAACACGGCGATTGCCATTTCAAGCATCGTTCTATTGTAAATGGTGTTCTTTCACCGGGCGATACTTAGAATATCTTCCACCATTTAACATCTCATTATTACCTTTAAATCAGAATATTCTTTTTAATCAGTTCTTTTTTCCTATTTTTAACTCTTGGCGTACAAATTACATCACGTGGGTAAAGATAGTACAGGATGGGATAAAAGTAATCACCCTATAAGAAAACGCTATAACTTTTGCAAATGGCCCCAAATGTCAATTCGGTTTTGAAATTTGTGAAGTAAACAAACGCAGAATACAAATCAACAAGACATGAATAACAAGCAGTACCAAAGTTTATCATGAAAATAAAAAAAATTGCAACTAGAGAACATCGGGTGATTACTTTTGCCTCATCCTGTATTATGAAACTATATCAGTGTATACCTCAAAAGATGACAAATATATAATCCGCAACAATGAAAACGAATATATAATCTGCAACAATGAAAAGATCCTCGAGAAATTGACAAATATATAATCCGCAACAATGAAAACTAATACATAATCTGCAACAGTGAAAAGATCCTCGATAAATTGACAAATATATAATCCGCAGCAATGAAAACATCCTTTAGAAATTGACAAAAATATAATCCGCAACAATGAAAACTAATATCTAATAATCTGCAACAATGAAAACATCCTCGAGAAATTGACAAATATATGATCCGCAACAATGAAAACTAATATATAATCTGCAACAATGAAAACATCCTCGAGAAATTGACAAATATATAATCCGGAAGAATGAAAACATCCTTGAGAAATTGACACATATATAATCCGCTACAATGAAAACTAATATATAATAATCTGCAACAATGAAAACATCCTCGAGAAATTGACAAATATATAATCCGCAACAATGAAAACTAATATATAATCTGCAATAATCAAAACATCCTTGAGAAATTGACAAATATATAATCCGCAACAATAAAAACAGCCTCGAGAAATTGCTTGTCCGGAATGCTTTATTGCGTAACTTTTTTTAATGCTAAGTAAATACAAATTTTGTCAACAGTGACACTATTTTAAAAAAGAATGCAAAGAATTTCGTTATCGTAAAGTAAACAAAGAAAGTATTTACAATGCAATTTATAAGTCATCTTGAAAATATTTGTTTTTTAGATCGGAATGCCATTTTATCTTTATATTATGTGCCAACCTAAACACAAAGCACATATTATGCCTATCACGTATGTAGATATATCCCAGATATCAAGATAAAAGTCTTTTCCGAACTGCGAAGTGCATAAATTAGTTATAATCTTAACAGTAAAACAGAAATCTCGCTATCTAAAGCGGAAAACTCTCTAACCGTCAGATTGGCACCACTGTCCACACTACTTATCGACTATAACGTATCTAGGTCTAAAAATAGATGGAAATTTAAAATCGACCAATCACATTAGCTATTTATATAATAAAATTAAAAAACTAAGTATTTTTTCAAAACTATCAGGAATGTGCTCATTAAAAAAGACTTAATCAAAATCTACATGGCTCTCTGCCAATCACTGTTAGAATACGGTATTATCGGATTAGGCAGTGCAAATAAAAATATACTAAATCCACTAATTATAACTCAAAAAGCCATAGTGAAAAATGAGTCCGGGCACCCCTGCTAAGTCACAAAACGTAGCGAACCACTTCAGGTGACCTGTGGCAGAGGTGTTGGTAACCCAGAGAATGGTTCCCGGGGTGGCGGTACCCATTGACCACCTCCCAAATTAAAAAAGTTGAAAGCATTTATCGAATACTGTCCAGCTCTTGAACTTACCCAATACTCACCTTATTGGGATCACATTTTCACTGAAATCAGTATATTTTTTAAAGAACTTTAGGCTGTCAAATGTTTATTAGCGATTTTCATATACGATGTCCTCGACAAACTCCATTACCATTGAAATTCAACGTAGTCTTTGCCCACTTTAACATTGGAATTTTTTTTTTTTACATTCTTTATATTAATTTTAGAGAATCAACATTATTAAAGATGATTTGAGATTTTCACGGCCAAAAGTATTTTTGCTATTTGTTTTTGGGGTGTTATGCCGTGTTGCGCTAACTCCCTCTTTAGCCAACGTTTTGGACAGCATTGCAGTGTCCATCATCAGGGCAGATGTGTATACACATCTGCCCTGATGATGGAAAATTGCTTACATATTTAGCGAAAACCTCTAAAAATTTCTCTATTTTCTCTTGTTATAATCAAATGTATCTTTATTTCTCTTCTGTTGGTGTTGTTTTAAACGGGTAATTATTGTTTTATTTTTAAATATGTCGTACACCGTTATCGGACGGTTGGTACTTATTTTTTGTGATTTCATAACTTTGTGTACATTATAAATAAAATAAATTAAATTAAATTTAGACAGATTTTACTCGTTCTGATATTTCTAAATGAAACTAATTTGAGCTTGTAAATTCCGTTTTCATCATGCACTTTAGTGCTTTGTAATATTAACAATCTTTTTTAATTCGTTAGTTCCATGATTTTCAATATTTTTAAATACTACTATAATAATTTTATACCTTTCCAATATTGTATTTTCAAGACGAGAAGCATGACAATTTGATAAAGCTAACTGCACAGTTTCTGTCAGATTCTTATGAGACAGAAGACTTAGTGAAGTCAGATTCTTGTGAGACAGAAAACTTGGAGAAATCAGAAACATGACAATAGAGCTAACTGCGCAGTTTCGCAGTTTTGAAAGACTTAGTGAAGTTAGATTCTCAGAAGATTTGCTGAAGTCAGAATCATCTTCAGTCTATTACATAGCATTTTATTCTTTCCTCTCTGAAAGTATAACGTTCATATTACACATTGAAACAGTTTGCATCACCAACTGATTCTGGGCAAAAGTTGATTCATGTAATCGCCCCTGGCGCCATGAAGGAGTGATTAATCTAAAAGTGACTTGTAATCTTTAATAATAGTATCTCCATGTTTACAAAAACGCTCAAAGATTCTTTGGTGATGATAATTAATCAAATTAGAGCGGTTTTGCTAAGACAAACTGACGTTCCACGTGTGGGACAAACTTTTAATGGTTAATCGTTTTCGCGGTAGGCGTCTTACGTCTCATGCATACAATTGATTTATGTTTGATATAAAACTAGTAGTTACTAGTTACTATAATAAAAAACCGTGAAAACTGATGTCGCCATGTATTCATATTTACTCGTGCCATAGTTCATTAATTAAATAACGTTGTAATCTGTGAGTATTCACGTTAGTAAAATCAATTTCAGTCAAAAAGGCTGCGCAATTTTCATGCCGCTAGAGCTCACCGTTCAAGTTTTTTTTTCTGAAGCAAATATACAGATTTCCATCATATTATATATACAAGATTTTCTGATGGGTTGGGCAATCCTTTAATGATGAAAAACAACATGGAGTAGATTAAAACACGCTTCAAGCTTGCGACCTTGAAAAACCAAAACTTATTACTAGCATGGCGGGCGAAATAATACTAAAAATGTGCTAATCTTTTGTGCTAAACTTTTCAGCATGACAAAAAAATGTCGATGTCCTCAGAAGCGTAATGGCCTAATACGCATTTAATTTTTACTTCAACTTTACAAAAGTGGTTCTGATATAAAGATCTGAATTAATAACGACATTAATATATACATTTTTGTACGGTTCACTCCAAAAAGTGCAAATAAACGCTAATTTAATTAGCAGCGTTGTTAAGCCTTCATTTAAACCGTGAATTTTGTGTAAGCTTGTGCTTGTAAAAGTGTTCCAATCCGAAATGCAATATTTTTAAAAGAAATATTCTTGAAGTTCAAAAATCACTTTTTACATTAAGACTGGAGGACTGGAGGAAAGTAATTTCCCTCGAGGCCTATTTCATCTTTGGGGATGCTGTGTGGAGGGTCATAATTCATTTGAAATTTCCCTAAATATTGTCATTATGATTCACTTCCATAAATAGCACGAAAATGGGTGGAACTTTTCTGTATGATATAATTTAAATGTTTATCACTCACTACCTCCCAAGCAATTTTCGCATCAATTATAATTTGCATTTCTTTTAAGTAAATTGACACAAAACTTGCAAAATCGATGTATAGAAGGATCAAAGGTCAAACCTGTTCATCCACAAGATTCACCGGTACATACAGGGTTTTCCAATAAGAGGTGTTATTTTGATATTCCAAGAAAAATACAATTATTTAATATAAATGATCGAATGTTTATTTCATTATGACGAAGAAGGTATGCCGTTAATAGTGAAAAATAACATCATTCAAATGACCACCACGACCACGCCTACAGGACCATATCCTTTTCATGAAATTTTCCATAACCAAATCGCAAAGTGGCTGCCTTATGTCCTCGATAGCCTCACGAATTCCATCTTTGAGGTCTTGGGCTGTTGCCGTAGACCTTTTCTTTCACGTGGCCCCAAAGAAAGAAGTTAAATCACAAGATTTCGGTGTCCGATTGTGAGATAACACGATTCGGAAACTTTTCCCGTAAAAGATCAAAGGTTTCGTTGCTTGTGTGGCACGTAGCGCCGTCTTGTTGAAAGTAAACGTTGTCAAGATCAATACCATCCAATTCCGGCTATAAAAAATCATTAATCATCTCTCGATAGCGCAATCCATTCACCGTAACTGTTGCTCCAGCCTCATTTTCGAAAAAGTAAGGTCCAATGACTCCGCCGGACCATAAACCGCACCAAACAGTCGCACGTTGAAGATAGAGAGGCTTTTCAACAATAACTCTTGGGTTTTCTGAGCCCCAGATGCGACAATTTTGCTTGTTGACGAAGCCACCGAGGTGGAAATGGGCCTCATCACTCATTATGATTTTTCGATGGAATTCCGGATCATTTTCACGCATTTCAAGGACCCAATCAGCAAATACACCTTCAGCCTCACAATACATTCTAATCTCACTGGTTCCAGACGGTTGGGAGCATTTTTTAAATGTAAATACCTCACAAGAGTCCTAACTTCTCCAAACCGTCTGGAGCCAGTGATACTATGGCATCCCCGATCGGAGTATGTTGTGAGGCTGAAGGTAGTGGGGAGGGGAAGGATACGGGGAAAAGGATTGTGATGAGTACCTAACTATTCAAATCTGGTCACCAAACATGGCTAAAGTCATTTCATGCAACGTATCAATTCTGAATGGTTTGTCTTTTACCAGGGCGATATTGAGAGTATCTTCCACTCTGGAACGTGCTTCAAGTGTAATATATATTATTTAAATTAATAAATTGTGAACTAACACAAATAAATCAAATAAAATTTACTTGCGCACGCCGGGATTTGAACCCGCAACCTTTGGCTTGCTAGTCGAGACGCGTACACCTCTACCACGGAGGCCGTTAAATTTTTGAAACTCTTGAGAAATTTAAATAACGACTAACATTTTAGAAATATGTAAGATAATTTAAAGTGCCATAATTATTAGTCAATTCGTTAATAACACACCTTAAGTTTTTAAGCTCTTAAAAAATTTGTTATTTTTTATGTTAATCTCTATTCATTAGCCAAGTTGAGAATTAATTATATGAAATTATCTCGATAGAAAAAAAATATAAAAAAACACGTCTGTGGGCATGAATAAATTCACAGCGTTTCTTTAAATGCTATTAAATATGCTGTTTTTTTTCTAATATTTGCTTCCCTTCAACAATCGTATTTACATAATAACTGTATCGCTTTCAAACCATCTCCAGTAATCTTCTTCTTTTTCAACGCTTACTACGGAGCCTAAAATGTGGCCATTTTCTTTATTTTTTACACATAATCCATGGCTAAATATTGAAACATTTTTTTTGTTGTTTATTCAAATTTCTCACACTCTGTTTAACACTGGTGATATAGTCTTCAATATTAATAACTAACTAACCATCACGCCGTTTCCCCGCAGGGGTAGGCAGAGAGGACGGACCGCCAAACAACTCGGTCTTGGTACACACTTCTTGCCTCATTCAGATTCATACATCGTCTCATAAATACTCTTCTATTATTCTGACTCTTGACATAACCCGACTCGACTCCCCGACTTCTGCTACCATTAGCATTTGCATCATATATCCTCCTTAAACTCCTATCTTCGCTCATTCGCTCTACATGCCCAAACTATCTAAGCGTCCCTTTCTTAATCTTACTCATTACGCTTACATCAGCCTTGCACTCTTTGCGGATCTCCACATTCCTCACACGGTCAAACATGGTTTTATCACACATACGGCTCAGGGATCTCATTTCAACAGCATTCAATCTAATTTCATCCTTTCTATTTCAAAATACGACTGCCTATCTTTTTTCCGTAATTGTGAGCAGTGCTACTATTTAGTATGTTCATAATTGTTTTCAGACATCTTTTTTTATTGTAAATTTCCGTACTCTTGTTGAAACTCCTTGTCTTTTTTATTAGAAATCGGCTATGAAATATTTTAAAAAGAAGATTTTTCTTAAAATAAAAGCAACTCTGAGTAGGTCTCAATTTTGGAGACTTGGATCTTTAATGTTCGCTTGTTCATTTTTTACAACCGAAACGACTTTTACTGTAGCCATTTCCACACTAGTTCAGTAATCCGAAAAGGTTTCAGAGTGTTTTTTTGTGTAACTTTTTAAAAAAAATTGTGGGTCAACACTATTAATAACACCATTTCGACAATATTGTGCAAAAAACAATTCCAACGGAGCTGCAACGACGTACAGCGAAAATAACTAACGAAAATTGTTCATTTTAATAAATATCATCGATTATGTCATAGAAAAAGTTGAAATTCCGGTTATCTTGACTCAGTCATTAGAACAATTGATACGAGTAGATAAAGTGCAAACATATATTCTTGTACCGAGTAATTATGTACTTATCTAATAAATTCGTTCGCTATTTTTGCCAATACAAGGCTAATGCTGTCATCGTAAGTACATATTTAAGTTTAATAAATGAATATCAATAACAAACCTCCTTTATCTTCCTAGGACATCTATAACTTATTGTTTGATACCTTACCCCTCGATTACCAAGGCCGTCAAAGTTAGTTATATTCTGATTCCTTGTATGAGGAAAGAGTTTAACATCATCATAATACAAAATTCACAAGTAATAAAGGATTGATGATTCCGAAATATATCAATAAGTATTATTATATTGTACTCAAAATATTAAATAAACCACTAATGCCATTAATTAATTAAAAACCAAATAACATTCATACCGCAAAACGTAAGACTATTCTAAGAAAATAGCTATTAGATAGAGAATGGAATTTACATTACGATTTATATTTTTATTATATCTGATAAACCAAAAAATATCCATGATTTTATGATAAAACTGTTAATTTATAATTAATTTTTACCATTATATTATATATTTACACTGTTTTTGTTAATTCAATAAAACAATTATTATTCAATAAAATAAAATACTTTTTTGTTTTAAAACCACGATATTTATTAATTTAAGAACCGACCGGTTTCGCTTTACTTAAGCATCATCAGGGTACAAATTAATACTAAACAAGAAGTACATAATGTGTGCATATATATAACAAAATATAGAGGGAGACAACATGATACAAATATAAGCAACACAAAGACGGTCATAAAATACATTAACATAAGTGCACAAGTAATGGAAAAACAGCCAGATAATTATGTAGACTAATGGGTTATACCGATAAATCGGGAGAAACAAAGCATCAACTGGCATGGTGGTAAGGAGGTAAGGAGAACTGGGATTTTTTTTTTGTTTCTGTGTTTATTGGAAACAGACCTAATATTGGACTACTTGATATGTCTAATTGATTATTAAGTATCTGACTTTTGGTTTTTACAGCTTTTTTTAAATTTCTAGTGCCTCTAGATTGTTTAGTCTGTTACCATGCCCGTTTTTATGTGAGATGTTAGCACCGGTGCTATGACAGAATGTATGATCTTTATCGATCAAATGATTTGCGAATTCGGAAAAACCGTTATTATTGAGGCAACGAAGATGCTCCTTTATCCTAATATTAACATTACGTGATGTCTTACCGATATAGAAAGCCGAACAATTATTACAATTATTCGGCTATAAATTATTGATTATTCGGCTATGAATGATATATTCGGATATGAATAATAATTCTGCACTACAGATCTTCCGAGCTATAAGAAAAGCTTTCAGAAATCCTGCATTATGTGAATTTCCTTATTCTATCTTCTATCGATGTCATTATCATCTCGTCATAATCGAATCGAATCATACAATGTAAATGTACACCGCACATGCATTTAGATTATTAGTGCCGAGTCGGAACGTCCCAAACCAAACATACTGCCTGCCGCCTTATCGAATATTGTAAATTGATATTTAAACGCCTATACAGTTTCGTATTTCCTACCTCATGTGTTATAATACACTATTCAGCCTGATAGTTGACGCCGTCTAACAACATTATGCCATAATAAAACTTAGCACAATCGACTGCAAAGCCGCGGTCCTTACAAATGTTCTAGGTCACCTGACAAGCATTCATTGTATCACAATTTACTTCGTCTACCACTGCACCGCGGCCCATATGGCCTGTTTGAATAGTCTGTTAACACGGTTATATCAAAGATGAATAAATTTATTAGAAGTTGTAATAATTATTTTCATATCAGAAACAGTTCAATTAAGAAAATTGTGGAAAATGAGAAAGGTTTATAAGAGCTCAAATAATATTGATTATATTTATTCATTTGGCCTTTCTGCTTGCTACGTCCTTACAAAAAAACATTGTTACAGATGATTCAAATTGGGTTTGTTTTGTTTTATCAAGATAGTAAAAAACTTAAGCCAATTAGTAAAAACTTTAGCTTTAATCACCCACATTCCGAATTTCTACCTATTTATAACATATGAACACGTTTTTAAGTTGTACGAAAAAAAATCCGAAAAATAAAAACAAATTTTGTACTGTTGCTAAACATGTTATCGGTATGAAAAAAATCGCGGTGTATCTTTAAAAAAAATTGAGTGATTTATTAAATATTTTAACAATTTTTTTTTATTAGCGCACTCCCTATAACATTCGTTTTTTTATTTTTTTATTAGGTACAATATTTTTTACAATTCAAGTTTTCCAGTAATGTAGGAATAACTGGGTGGCTTGCCCGTGCTGAGGCCTTCATTTTATAATATGAAAATATAAACTGCATAGTACATTTAATGAGAAAAATTATACATTTAAAATTAAAAATACATATAAATATATTTAAAATTAAAAAAAAATAGTACATTGGAAATAATCTTGTGTGTTTGTGAGTGATGTGTGTTTATATTGGTTTTGTGTGTTACGTGTAGGTTTTATTTTTATTTTATGCTATGAAATTTTGGTAATATTGTCTTTTTTGTTCTTTTATCCATTTTGTAATTTTGTGTGTGAATTTATTTTTATTTTCCTCAATTTTAATTTCAAGTTTTAAACTGTTGAAAGCTTTTATTGCATGGTATTGGTAGTGTCTTTGTCCAAAGCTTGAATTTACTGTCGGAGTTTTTATGTTTTCTTTGTATTTATATTTATATTTTTATATTCTTTATATTTTTATTTATACATCTCTCTTTCAAACAATCTTCTTCTTTTTGAACGCATACTACGGAGCTTTAGGTATGCGACACATCATTTCTTGACCTATTTCAGCATATCGCTCGCCATACATTCCCATTGGTAATGTATGGCGAGCGATATGCTGAAATAGGTCATAGTAATAAGCCAAGAAAATATAGCGTGCTTTGCTCCCGGTTCCATATTCCCGGGATTGTTCCGTGCAGATGCCAGTGTTAGTGTGCAACCAAAAAAGTAAAACCTGTGACAGACCACGTAAGCTGAAAATCATAATTATTAATTAAACTCAGTTCTTCCATAGTTCTATGGTAGAAACCAAATAGTGAGCTTTGACGCGTGGAGCTTACTTCAGCCGTCCTTTTGAACAAGTATTGAATAGTGAATACATAATTTCATCAGATTATACGGTTCATCGCGTTAATCGTCCACCACAACTAAATAATCTACGAAGCACACTGAACACTGGCGTTTTATCTCTGCAAACAGTCCCAGACAAAACAACAAAGTCACACGTGTAATCAACAATCATGGGCGAATATAAAACCGTATAGTTAAATTCATACGGCAGAAAATTATTTTGAATAAAATAATATCTTCTTCACAGTTAAATAATGTTCGTATTCATTACAAACAGGGTTTTCCAATAAGAGATGTTATTTTGAATAGCCCGCTATTTCGGTAGATGTTACTTTTGAAGCTGTCATTTTTTGACATTCGACAAGTCGAAACTACGCTATTAATAAAAATGAAACGATACACGCTTCAACAACGCATTGAAATTATTAAAATTCACTTTGAATCAAATGCAAATCATCTTGAGTGATGAGTCAAGATGATTTGCAGAGATTAAATCATGATTGAGTGATGGAGATCTGCCTTGTTCTTCCTCATCTTCCTCTTCTACGTATCCTTCCCTTCCCCACTACATTCAGCCCCACAACATACCCCAAATGGGCATGCCATAGTCTCACTCAAAAATTAAATTTACCATTATTTTCGCCAGCTAAATAATAAAATTATCTTTTATTTATGATTTCACATTGAAGAATTACGTTGTTTATTACTTTGTAACAAGTTTTACATCAATCATTTTTTAATGGTTGATATTTTTAGAATGTAGTAAATATATTGTCTAATAAATATCGGAAAATATGTTTACATGCCGGCTTTAAGACATAATAGCATCATAAAATTATGAAATACCTTCACGTACAGCTGAAAGCTACTTAGGCTTTGTAGCAAATAAATTTAATATCGATTTATTAGGTAAGCGCAACTTTTTTTAGCCCCACCCTATTTCAAAGAGGATTTGTGGAACCGATACCGTCCGATATAACCCAGGTTGATTTGATGGAACCTGGAAAGATACATTTAACAAGAAGATAATACTAATTAATCTTAAATAAATACTAAAAAATATGAAACAGAACAAAACACAGAAAAATAAAAAAAGGTAGCGGTTGCAACTGGAAATCGAACCCAGGATCTCTATCTTACCAGGACAACGTCTTTAACCAATCGACCATTGGGACCTAATTATCATACGTCATTTTTGTCGATCTCATATTTAAAATTCAGAATTAACAATATTATCAAAAATTAGTTCCAAGATAAATTTTTCGTTTATTTTATCACTGTAAAATTTTTCCTGAAGTTATTAATAATATTTTTGCTAATCTGTTAGAAATATCTAAAGACTAATAAATTACAATTGTAAATTTAAAAAATTTGTTTATGTTTTAGAAATATCGATAAAATCAAATAACTAAAAAGTTTTTTAAATGCAATATTTCCGTACCACCGACGAAGTAACGCGTCTAGTTTATTTTAATGACTCAATTACATAATTTAAAATCCTCCTCTGATTGAGTTCCTAGATTTATTTTTTTATAGTCAACAAATTGGTTCCAATCAAATGATGTGATGAGAACATGCGATCCAACACATCACCAAGACATCAGGAACATTCTTTCATTTGATAATAACGTTTCCTAATTAACTAAACATGTGACGCCCACTACAATAATCATTAATGGCTTCGTGTTACTAACGTTACACATCGTTAATTTAATTAGTTGCATTCCTTTATACCAATCGTATCAAGATTGTGAAAAGGATTAGAAGTGACATAATTAATAACTACGCAATTCGGGATAGCTATTTATTTGATTGACCAAATGACTTTCAATTGTTTTTCGCTATTCTCGGAAAATCCCAGCGTGCATAAAGTAGTATTAACTATCAACAATTGTTTTATAAATAAAGTCATCATATGATTTTATGACACGGTAATAATTATAAAGGTCGACATAAAACGTTACACTGCTTACGTAATTGTAATTACTAGCGCTGACCCGTGAAAAAACACGAGAAAATAAATAAAATGGTTTATTTTTAATTTTTTATACAAATGGTTTCATGTCATATAATTATTCTATCACTCATGATAATAACCAAATAGATAATATACCAAGTCACATTTTTGTGCCCCTGGTATTTTGTTCCTGTCAGCGTTTCACCTTGTTTACGTTTATTATTATTTTGCGTAAATTTCAAGTAATTTCTCTTTGATATTCCTATGCTCCTGGTATTTTGAATGAACCTAAAAACATATTTTATTCCTGTCGGTTCACGTTTCTTCGTTTATCATTTATACCTAGCGCTGACCCGTGAATAATCTGGGATTATCTAATCAAATCATCTCAACAAATCAGTTTATTTTTTTAAATGGTAATTTTATTATAACAATTAACTGTAAAAACATTATATTACAGGTAGGTACTTTAACGCTAGTCTGAATTCTCCAAAAAAACACTTCCACTTTTGAAAAGGATGACAATTCAAATGAAACCGACATTATTATTTTTTAATTATAGTTACATTGTTGTTATTAATTATATTATATTAATAATTTTCAGCAATAATAGTTTATCCAGTGCCATCTATCCGCGAGTCACTAAAGTTTTGCATTTGAATCTTTCAGGATTTTTTCCTGTTTTTACCGATAGATGCTGCTAGTCATAAGAATGAAATACTTAGTTGTAAGGAACTGCAATTTCTGATCAATTACTTATTTATCCATTTGTAACATAGAAATAACAGGGCTTAGAAATAAATAATTTACCTATAAGTCCAGTAGTAACCTTGTCGCCTGAAAGGAGGATTTAGATTTTTTGCTGAGTTTTTTATGATGTAGACCTAATGAATAATTCAAGTTTGCGACATCGAAAGCCGAACGCAACATTGTCAGAAATAAAATAAAAACCACATTGCATTTTTTTATTGTTCTCCGGGAATTTGACAATTTCGTTTGATAAATTTAAATTAAGGACGGGTTGTTCTTGAGAATTTGAACAATTCATCAAATTTCAACGTTCATTTTCAGGCTCTGTGAAAGTCCTATTCAAGTTCTGTTACTACATAATATTATAGGCTAATTGCTTGATAGAACTGAAATAATAACAGAACTTGAAAAAATCTTTCACGGAACTCTAAAATGAACTTTGAAATTTGAAAAATTGTTCAAATTCTCCGAATAATAGTAATAATCAAAAACTAGTCCTTCGGGGTTAAAATCGCCAAAAACTGATTTTCGATAATGTTGCGTTCGGAACTCGAGGTGGTAAATTTAGATTTTTCATTGGACCTACATCATAACGTAGGCGACACATCACGCTATACACATCATGGCTGGGCCTATTTCAGCGTATCGCTCGCCATACCAATGGGAATGTATGCAAAGCGATATAATCTTGCTGTTGAACAGAATTAATTCGGATATCGACATTTTTAGCATCAATGAAGCTGCCTTTAAAAGGCAAGCTCTATTATTACTGGTATAGTCGATATACACACTGTTTATAATAATATTAATAATGTAAGATTTTTTTTACCAAATGTATTTTAATCAACAAATTTTGTAATGTTTTTAAAAAGAAAAAACTGAATTGAATTGAATTTACTGAAATAGGCCAAGTCACGCAAATATAGCGTGGTGTGTCACAACTCACTAAAAAACAAAAATTCCGGATCTGACGCATGTTCTGTTGTACATGATTAATGGACTTATGAATGATTGATAACTTTAACGATAAAATAATCTTAATCGTGCATAATACAATGGTATCACTTTCCTTTAACATTACGAATGAAATGGAGAGGGGTTAGGTTTGTTAGGTTACAAATATAAGAAGTAAGTGTATGTCTTTTTATCCAGATCTAGTCAGTAAATTTTTAAATACAGCTATCTCAACAACGATGGCCTCAAGACAATACTGAATGTTTCTTCCAACTACAAACACTTGTAAGAAACCACCAAAACACCAATTTTACAAATTTAATAATGTTGCCTGTTGTGATTTATTTGTTTATTACAATCTGTACCTACATTTATGAAGCAAAAATGATATGAAAATAATATTGTATAATAACTGAAAATATTTCAAATGTGTGCAAGTGCTCTTGTCAAATTATACGTTGTCTTTTCGTTTCCCTTGAAAAGGGGAAATAGAAAAAAATAGGGTTATTTTTCTTGCACATCTTTAATCATTTGATAATTAGTCCACATTCAGCTTCTTAAAAGTATATTAGACTAATATTAGGTTTCTAATTTTGCACACCTATTCCCTTAATAATAAAAGTGTTTAAAATTTTACACAACTGATAATAAACCATTTAACTAACCTACAAATATTTATTTATTAATCAACGCCCTTTTTCGGGGCTTTTACATGTGAATATTAAGATATATACATTATTTATTGTACATAACTCAATTGCTTCATTCACAAAATTTTATAATGTTTAAAGATAAATTGAAGATGTCCACTGACTTGGTATAATTGTTTCCCTCTATTAGTATTCTGCGCAAAGAGGAATACATATGGTAGTTAGTCCCAGAATTTCTGCACTAAAATAAATCCTGACATCCAGTATTACGTTGTGGAATCCGGAAGTAATTAATTGTTGGTTATCAGTTGTGTAAAATTTTACACGTTTATTTATAAGCCTTTTTCATTGAATGTGAAGAGAAATTTCGCCAATTTTAGTTGATTTATCCTATTTTGTCAAGATCTGAAAGTAAATAATTTGTCTGTTTGATTGTTTTACTTCAAAATTGTACATTTTTGTAGTGACACAAAGAAAACTACCTTGGTATTTTTTACTATGTGTCTCGATTCAAGTTTTCCGCATGAATCGGGGGGGTTTAATTCTCTGTGCGCCGGCGCCATCGATTTTACCTGTTGACGCGCTGAGTCCTCTCCACAACGCCTATTTCCGTCTGTGTCTGTACATTAAAATGTTACATATGAATTTGTGGCACCTACATAAACATTTTACATATCTATCGTATGTGTGAAAAAGTATTTACTAAGCAAATTATTTACCTTGCTCATTTAAACACTGCATTTATTAAGATACATTTTGTTTATCTTAACGTTATTGTAGCTTTATTATATAAAGACCAAATAGGGGTTCGAGGATAATCGGCTAAGGAATTTAATGAATTTTCTCCACATTACCCTGGGGGGTTAAAGAAACCATAGATATAAAGGAGAAAATAGCCGTGCCTTTATTTCTTCTCCAATTAGTAGTCTTAGCATGGCCTTACAATTCGGCATTTCTTTCGTGTAAAATTTACCTATGCAATGAGAAAAATGAGAATTTCTTATTTATTAATAACCTCTTCAAATTGTTCGCAATACTGTTAAAAACGGGGTTGCCGGCCCCTAACGAATGAATTGATCATGTCTTTATTTCTTCCCCAATTAGTGTTCATTAGCAGGGCCTTACAATTCGGCATTTCTTTCATGTAAAATTTACATAGGCACTGAGAAAAATGAGTATTTCCTTATTTATTAAGAATCTCGTAAAATTATTCGTAATACTGTTAAAAACGTGATTGCAGGCCCTTAGTGAATGAATTGATAGGTTTCCTGATAAACTTTTAGTAAAATACGAATGTTTTATCACGATGTTCATAAAAATCCTAATATTTCGCTTTTCGTCATTGAATATTATCATGGCAAATGCAGTTGCATGAACACGTGTTCCAATATATTAAGAATTTACTAAAAGTTTGTCAAGAAATCGCCTACAATTTCGTATTTAACCGGATTGCCAATAATTTGAAAAGATTACTAATAAATTTGCAATACTCATACTTACACACGGAGTGAGTAAGTAATTTTTATTCTCTTCGATTTTTAATACTTAATATTCGCGATGATTTCTACCATGTTAAGAGACAAATCCGTTTGATTTCTCAGTTTTATTACCACACTTGCCTAGAATATTCGGTCATTTTGTCTGCAATTCGCTACTACTCTGAATAAATGATATGTTAACGCTAAAAAGGGGACAGTATATCAACAGGTGTAGTACACCTACATTCTGTATATACCTCTTGATGAATAATCTTGAATCTTTGAGATGTTTTGGTATAAACATTTATGTCATCCACGCAAACAAGTGCTGCTAAATCATAGACATCAAAATTGATAGACTTGCCCTAACCTGAAATCTGGGTATCATTTCGATGAGCTGAAGGCAAACAAACCACTTTACCATATTTTTGAAACCAGGAGAGTTCGAGAATCCTGCCTTTGATGACTACGACATCGACCGCCGAAGAAGAATGAGTTAAATAATTACACATTTGAAATAGTGTCTAACTAAATAAGTGATCGAATTTTCAACAATCAAATGTTGAAACAAGCCCGAACTTTTGTCTACCCGATTTGGGATTTGTAGTTATATTTTTACGCAGCCAGCAATTTGCGCGTAATTGAAAAAGTTCTAGTAATTCATAAACTGATTTTACCTTCGTAGACTGAATAATGATATTACAATGCGAGTTGCCTGTGACGCGCACTTTCTCTGATTGGCTGGTCTATCAATTTGATGCGCTAAATCCGTAACAGTTTTGACGTTTTGATGGTGGTCCCTCGACTAGGCAAAAACTGGTTGTCGTCCACACTTGAAGAAATTGCACAATAGCGTTTAATTCTAGAGTCATCTTATAATGCACAGACTAATCTGGATGCTTAGCCAGTTATAATTAGCGAGTTCTACCTACAAGTTTTCACGCTTCTTTGATAAAAAATAAATCAAGTTGGCAAAGAAAAACGAATTAAAACCGTTTAGACGCCGAAAATTCATTAATGCATCATACGTTGATTCATTTTTTAACTATATTACTTATGTATACAACCATTTTAGTACCACCATGAAATAGAATTATGTAAAAACGCCAGCCGCAGTGCTTGTTTGTACACGGTTTGGCGTTTTCAGCTATTCCAAAACAGCTGCGTTTAGAGTCGGTTCTCATTACTTTTACCCCCCAATAACGAATCAAGAACATAGTATGTATATTTTTTTAAATACAAGTCACTGCTTTTCACGTATTCAACCGCAATTCTCTAGTGTTATTTTAGGTGAAAGAAAATAAGGTTAAACACGTTCGGTTTGTTCCTTTTACAGACAAAATGTGTCATAATTCACAATTAATGATAATTAGCCCCATATTATTTGCCCCACGTTATCATTACAATAATAAATTATAACTAATGGCGTTAATTCTTACACTATTAACAAATTTAAGTGCTTTATTAATGTTGTAGACTTTATTTCGCAAAGATATTTATTGTATTTTGATAACCATCTACAAACGTATTTTGAGGTTACGGCGGGCGTGAAGGTTTATTGGGTTTTAAATAAGTTAAATATTTACTAATGATACTTGTATCAGCGATCTTCTTCGTTTTCTCTAGTATTAAAGGACATTCAGGAAAGGTACCTACTCAAGAAATGAAATTCAGAACTGTCAGTTAGTTCTGTACGGTCAGCGAGAAGTAATCTCGAAATGCAGCTTCCCATATTATGATGACATTCAATTATAAACAATTCTTCTACCCATACCATCGCATAGGCTATACAAAAAAAAACACAAATATATATATACATTTTTTTTTTATTATTTGTACAATATATTCACTTTCATAAATCCTACAAAACTGATCAATCAGTTTGATTGTAAGAAATATCTCACTTTTCCTATTTATTTGCTTATAATAACATAATTAAATCTCAACTTGATATCTTGATGCGTAATACATAATATTTACTTAATAGTATATAACTAATATAAAATACTTACTAATTATTATAATGCTTATGATCATAATGTACGATAGTAATTGTTTTATTTTTAACAATGGTTAACAGTTCTAGGTATTTTTCACAATATTATTTGTTTTTGATATTATTTGGTTTTCACAGATCTAGGTATTTATCATCAATATTATTTGTTTTCATGTTTCACGGGGGTAGAACGATCTAATTTTCGTTTTGATTTTTGAATAAGATGTCTCATTTTTAATCAGGTAATGCGTTAAATAATTATGATCACATCACCAAAAAGTTTATTAATTATTCTTGAGTACCTTTTGCGCCATTTATTATGAGTAACAAATCACTACAAACCAACATCAGAAAATCACTACAAATGCGCGTATTCACATGCGCGTGTGCACATATCTCAACTAAAAAAGTTTAATATGCTTTTACGTCGTGCCTTATTTTTTACAATTGAATATTGCATCCAAGTTTACAAATGTCTAATTTATTATTACTTTCTTTAGGTTGTATATATGTCTCCTGCAATTCGGCTTTAATCCATCAATTGGTGCATACTGTATTATTTCCGTAGGCGAATTATAATATTGCATTCCTTTGAATAAACTAAACTATTTTCTGTATTGGCTTTGTCCTTTTTGGTAGTTTAATTGGGTAAGCTTCGGTTTATGGGTGAAATTCCTAAAAATTAAAACTAGTTATTTTTATACTAACTTTGGGCCGGGGAATCCGAATCTGGAAGAATTAGGTGGCGGCAAGCAATATTAACTGAATTACACGACTTTAAAATTTCGACGCACAAACAATTTAACTGGCCATTTTGAACGCTTTCTGACAATAAAACTAGTTATCTTTATACATCTTTATACTAACTTTGGGCCGGGGAATCCGAATCCGAAAGAATTAGGTTGGGGCAAGCAATATAAACTGAAATACACGACTTAAAAATTTTAGATGCAAACAATATACAACGCATTGTCGATGCGTTTTTTTGACAATAAATCCATAGAAAAATAACCAAAGATATATAAAATTAAGTGTTGCTAGTAAGCAATAATATCAATAACGTAAAATAACATGTTTATAATTTCAGTAATATTTCATATTCAAACAGTTAGATTTAGGTTTATTATCACGAAAGGTGAGTTTTTATGTCAGGGGAGACGAAAAAATATGCATTTTATATTTTAATTTTGCTTACATTATTTCATTTACGTAAAGTATTCAGATACATTTTATTCACTTTTGTATCACAAACCATGTTACACAAACCTAGCGTAGCCGCTAAACTACTTGAAAACTGGGATGTTTTCTTGCCTTGACGCGAGTAGGCGCTACGAAGGGGACACTTTCTCTTCTATCACAAACCATGTTACACAAACCTAGCGTAGCCGCTAAACTACTTGAAAACTGGGATGTTTTCCTGCCTTGACGCGAGTAGGCGCTACGAAGGGGGCACTTTCTTTTCTATCACAAACCATGTTACACAAACCATGTTACACAAACCTAGCGTAGCCGCTAAACTACTTGAAAACTGGGATGTTTTCTTGCCTTGACGCGAGTAGGCGCTACGAAGGGGGCACTTTCTTTTCTATCACAAACCATGTTACACAAACCTAGCGTAGCCGCTAAACTACTTGAAAACTGGGATGTTTTCTTGCCTTGACGCGAGTAGGCGCTACGAAGGGGGCACTTTCTTTTCTATCACAAACCATGTTACACAAACCTAGCGTAGCCGCTAAACTACTTGAAAACTGGGATGTTTTCCTGCCTTGACGGGAGTAGGCGCTACGAAGGGGGCACTTTCTTTTCTTTAGTTTTTAAATTTAGTTTTAGGGATAAATATTTTTGAGAGTTTGTAACACTGCCAGCACGTTTTTAGGCACATTCGTTTCCGGAATAATACGTTTATCCAATTTGAATTATTCTCCATCTCAAAATGTTGAATTTGATGAAGATATTGCAGATTTGTGCTGAAAAAAAAGAAATGTTGGCTAAGTTAGTAGAATGGGGCCTCATTCCTCAAAGTGGGACGTATAATTGTCCGGATTGTGGGCGAGCGCTGGAATTAAGGTCGGAAGAAAATCGGTGAGGTTATTTTTTTATTGTTATGCATTTTTTTACCTGCGAATATTCTATTGTATAAAGTGTGTTAAAGAAAGGTTTTTTTTAGTACCGATGGGTTTCGATGGAATTGCTATGGCAAATTAGCGCGGGCCAAGAAGAAGGCTAAGCGGTGCGACAACAGAGTGGCATTTCGAACAGGGACGTTTTTTGCAAGGTCTCATTTGCCAATTTGGAAAATTCTTGGATTCGTCAATTTTTGGGTGCAAGGTGCGTCGTTACGGCTTATTGGCTTACAGTTAGAGTTGGCGATGGAAGCATTAGTAGACTGGTCCTCTTTTTGTCGGGAAGTTATACTCGATTCTTACTTGTGTCGCTTAGAAAAAATCGGCGGCCCTGGTAAAATCGTTGAAATTGACGAATCCAAGTTTGGTAAAAGAAAATATCATCGTGGGCATTATGTTGAAGGACAATGGGTTTTCGGCGGCTACGAACGTGGTTCCGGCCGTGTGTTTATGGTAGCTGTCGAGTCTCGGAGTTCCGAAACTTTAATGCCCATAATCGAAAAATGGATCGAAAAGGGCACAACTATTATCAGTGACTGTTGGAAGGCATATGACTGCCTGTCAGACTTAGGGTATGTACACCAGACGGTGAATCATTCACTACATTTCAAGGACCCTGATTCTGGAGCTCATACAAATTCCATCGAGTCCTCCTGGCGGGCAGCCAAGTCTTCCATGTCGTCATCTGGTAGAGTTAAAGCGCACATACCCGGCAACCTTGCTCGATACATGTTTCTGAAAAGTTGCAAAGAACGCCTGAATGATCCTACTCTGGAGTTCTACCGTTTGGCTGGGCTCTTATATGACCCGCGTATTCATCAGGAACCCTTGGAGACGTGTGAGTCTGACAAGGATACAACGGACGAAGAAGACTTGTTCGATTTATAAGGTATGTTTTTCTGCTGTTATGTATGATAAATATTTTTGAGAGTTGATAACACTGTATGTAATATCTTTGGTTATTTTTCTATGGATTTATTGTCAAAAAAACGCTTCGACAATGGCGTTGTATATTGTTTGCATCTAAAATTTTTAAGTCGTGTATTTCAGTTTATATTGCTTGCCCCAACCTAATTCTTTCGGATTCGGATTCCCCGGCCCAAAGTTAGTATAAAGATAACTAGTTTTATTGTCAGAAAGCGTTCAAAATGGCCAGTTAAATTGTTTGTGCGTCGAAATTTTAAAGCCGTGTAATTCAGTTAATATTGCTTGCCGCCACCTAATTCTTCCAGATTCGGATTCCCCGGCCCAAAGTTAGTATAAAAATAACTAGTTTTAATTTTTAGGAATTTCACCCATAAACCGAATTTTTTCCGTTTAATTTCATTGCACGTTACTGTGTTATATCTGTGAATGTCCTGGTTGTATATAATTTTGTTTGAAATGCATTTTGGTAATAGGTTGTTTATTATTTTATGTATAAATATCATCGCGTTCAAGGGTGGCATCTGTTTCACTGTTAACCAATTTAGTAGCTTTAATATTTAGTTACTTTTTAAAATCCAAGGTATTATTCTCATTGCTTTATTTTGCAGAATTTGCAACATATTTTGTTGTCTGTCGAAAAGAAAAGAATCGTTGAGTTGTAGTTAAAACGTGGAGCAATAATGGAGTTGTATACAGTTATTGTAGTTTTTCTGGATTTTTGGACGAATTCCTCCCAAAAAAATCTTCTTTCCAATTTTCTTTTGGGTACAATTTAGAATGCTTGAGGTTAGCTCGATACATCTGTCAAAAATGGAGAGATAATATTAATTTTGTACCACGAGTTCCTTTTTTAAATAATTTATTGGTATTGATTTTTTTTACTTTTATAAATAAAAATTGCTTACATAGTACGTATCTATATGTTTGCGACATTTAATGCACTTTTAATACTGACATTTGGGAGTTTTTTTGGATATGTTAGTTCTGCTACAAATTATTCGTAAAAATCCCTAACCTAAAGCACATCTCATATTTTCATTCGGTATTAGGTAGGCGACACGCATTCTCGGCCTAGTTCAGCGTATCACTCGCCATACACTACCAATGGGAATGTATGGCGAGCGATATGCTGAAATAGGCCAAACTACGAAAAAATAGCGCGCTTATAGCGTGGTCTGTCACAGGCATTATTGTCAGAGTAACACACACTAACAGTTAACTGGCAGATGCCAGCGAAATGTATTAATTCTGTCGGGTTGCTCCGTACATTTAGTAAATAAAAAGCTACTGGTAAGTAAGCAATAAGGTTTTATTTCACAGTAATAGTTATTTCTGTACGGGTAGATGCCTCCACCATTATAAAGTGACTGACAACCGTGTAATTAACTGTCTACGGGAAAATTCGAAACTCTAATTAAACAAGGCCAAAAGTGCCACTCTACGCTATATTGTGAAAACCTTATTCGCCTTTTGATAAATGAATTAAGGTAGGTACTATTAACGTTTTCAGGAGAGATATAGTAGCGCTAATAGTTTCTGCACTCAAAAGATTTAATGATATTTTAAAAATAAAAGTATATATTTATGTGCTGTCCATTTTATTAGGTAATTAGTTATTATGTTTTATTTGTACTTGAAATTTTATATCTATTTAACGCAGCTACAGCGTGGAATAAGACAACATTTTTGCAATTTTCACCTATAATTTGATATTATACAGTATTTATTTCAACAATTTGATATATAATTTTATATAGTATTTATTACTCCAATTTGATATTACGGTACATATTAACACATTATACAGTATTTGTTACTAAAATTTGACATTTTACAGTATTTATTACTACAATTTGAAATTAAGCGCTAAATATTATACAATTTGACATTATACAGTATTTATTACTACATTTAAAAATTCTTCAAGGCGTGAATACATAAATAAATAAGTATTAAATTTCACAGTATGCAATATTTTTTGAAAATCATTTAAATTAGTTAAAATCGATGTAAATACACATTTTTTTAAGGGTGGGGACGGTTTACACGTAGTTACCGTGAGCACTTAGGCCATTGGCCCATTGTGCTATCTCTCATTTTACCTCAATCCTTTTACAACAACCCATTCCCTTTAATAAAGTTCACCAGGGTTGTTATTAGGTATGTGGCTATGTCTTCTAGTTCTACTGTATGACTCCCCAGGTATCTGAGCCTAGTTCCCACCAGGGCAGGTCACTGGAGTCATCAGAATTGGAGTTTCTTCATCCTCTTCACATTTCCTGCATCTACTGGTGTATTCCACTCCCAATATCTGCACGTATCTCCTGAGATGGCAGTGTCCCGTTAGTAGTCGTACGAGTTCACTCGGCGAGTTTCTGTCCATATCGAGTAGTTTCTTGGCTCGCCTAGGGTCTTTTATGAGTACTTTGGATTGTCTCATTCCAGGTGCCCTCTCCCATTATTTGCGGTGCTGGGATTTGACCCACCTATCAATATGTAATTTAGTGTGGCAAGCTGCTACTCCTACGGCCGGCTTGGATCCTACAAGTGGTGCTTTCGCCCCTTTCCTGTAAGTTCGTCAGTCCGCTCGTTGCCCTCAGTACCTTTATGTCCTGGTACCCAGATAAATACACATTAAGTATGTATCGTGGTTGGACGTTTTCATAAACTCTGTAGTCAACAATCCCTGGAAATTAACGCCGCCCAGACAAATATCTCTGTAAAGAAATATAAGCAGGAAACATTTACTTTGTTAAAAACCCAAAAAATTATCCATTCTGAAAGCTCGACAGTCATCACATCACATGGCGGCCATTTTAGTAATTCTTAAAATCCTTTGTTGAATTTCAAATTTGATTAGTGAAAAAAAGCCTCTGTAGTTAAAAAAATTAAAAAAACTCCTTCTATAGTTTCGGCCAACTTTGGAGGTAAAATCCTGCACTGTGCGCCACAGACTGAAATTTTACCATTATATCTCAAAACTCTTCGAAACTTTTTGAGCTTTTAATTTAGTCATCGATATTATTTATTCATCACTTTATAATTTTTACATATGAAGAAGATTTCTATATCTCAAATATAAAAATAGATATTTATTTATTTTACGGAGCATTAACGGTCTTAATATTAATATTTTAAAATGTTTAAAAATGTTTCTTACGACGCGACAGATGTAAAGTAAGTCCGTTCAAATTGACAACATATCATACTAATAAAATTTCACTACGAATTGTCGGTACCAAAAATAGAAATTTAATCATTTTAATAAATATTTTTTTACGCAGAATTTGAATCCCCAACCTAGCAAGTCAAATGTTTATAATACTAAGCAGTTGAGACTTCGTTATATAAATATAACATTCGTTCAAGGGTGTTCAAATATATTTTTCTGGAATTTTCCTCAGTTACACAGAATTCTGTAATGAAAAATCCATTTGCCATTCCTTCATTTTCTCCAAGCTCTTCGCGGAATACCTTTTCCCCAATACAATGCAATATGGTTCTATTTCGACAAGAATTGATCAAAGGAAACCTCGGATAATACAATTATAAAACAATGTTTTTTCAATAAATTTAACAAACATAAAATGGCAAATTTAAAAATGGTGCAACTTTGAATTATAATCATATAACGTCAAGTTGATGTATATATAATATATAAAGTATGATAGCTCAAAACATAACAATACAAATTATTGAAAAATGTGTTGTCAAAATACCCGATACGATCATTAAAATTATCAGACCCTTATAGAATATCACTCCTGTGGATGACAGGCCAATATGTTATGAAAGATAGAACAAATAAAATGAGAAATCGATACCACAATATCATGTCTCTATTATACCAAGATGATCAATATGTATTATTACAAGCTATAAGATTAAAAGCAATGGAAGACAGAGGCACGTCTCTTACCTCCTACACATATCAATTTCTCAGAATAAACTGAAACCTCAAATACAGGAGATGTTCTTATTATTGTTTTCGGAACAAATAAACTGTTGAAAACAACAATCTTGTTGATAATAGAAGTAAATAACACAAGTAATCTAACAAATATATCCTGCTATATTATTTACCAGACCGTAAAACATCGTGGGATAGTCTTAGAGGCGCTATTGCATGCTGATATCTTGTCTAAACTTGTTCCACTAGTGTAGTGTAAGTAGTAGTGCGCGCGGACCAGATCCGGTAGTTTACGTTCGTTCGACGTTACAGCATTGGAGGTCAATAATTGGACTAATTGGAGGTAAAATAGCGGAACCATTTTTTTCGCTTCGTGTCCTATCTAAATACATACATTTGCGGGATAGTCGACAAATCATTTCCAAATTTGAAAATTGCAATTAAAATACTTTTCTAATAAAAATATTATATTTTAGGCACCTGTATTGTCGTTTGACTGAACTCTCCAAACAAACATTTCCAATTTAAAAAATGAAAGTTTCATTCAAAGTAAAAGTTCTAGAGATAATTGAACCAAAGTTACAGACGGAGGAACAACTGAAATTATTGCTTTTATTATCTTACCTATTATATTTAATTTTCGTACCCAGCTTCGTCCTTGTTTTGTTAACATTTATATCGTGTCCTGTACTGATGTTTTCGTGAGATTATTTTCATCAGACTAACTAACTAGTCATCACGTTGTTTCCGTAGGGGTGGGCAGAGTTAATTCACATTCGTATATACATTAACTCATGAACACCCCTCTATTATTCAGACACTTGACAATACCAGACTCAAGTATTTGATTCACTTGATCGTACCATGGCTCCCTCGGGCGTCCCCGACTTATTCTACCATTCACAAATGCGTGTTTTCTGTATTTAGGTGCCGATCTCTCAAGTTTTAAGTGCCTGTCTCAGAGATGGACGTCTCACCGAAATAATAATTAAAATTATTACTAAGTAGTCGTAAGTACCTTCTTACGTAATCTCTTTCACGAGACAGTGACATCCAGGTAGGCAGGTACTTGACGGTTTAAAAATTAAAAGCTTTTAATCTTTAAATGTAGTGAGATTCATAAGAAACCTCACACCAGATACTATTATAAATAAAGAGACCAGGATTTTTTTTAATAGAAACCAATCGAAAAGATTGTTTTTCTTAATTTTGTATGAACGTAATTTGTTGTTCGTGTATTAATATATTTGTGTGTTGAATATTCAATGAATCATTTTGACGGAATCTAAACGATATCCTGAAAATAATTGAAGTATCACAAACTTATTTAAGAAACGATTTTCCCTACGTGCATAGGTTTATCATTTATCTCCGTGCATCCATGCTCTAAACAACCAGATAAATAAATATGTGCTGCACTCACCCTTCTTTTTGAGTAAATACCAACGTCTACAGTATTCAGCTACGTGAATCTATTTAAATATTTAATTATCTTTATTATTGACAAGAAGGAGATTACTATAACAATACTCAAGACGACAGAACAAGGCAGATAAGTAAAGGGTTCAATGATTGATGTTGTACGCAAACGTGAGTCATAGATCTTAAAGTCAAATCAAAATATTGCTATTATCTGATAATGGAAATCATGCAACATCAATAATCGGAAATCATACATAGATGACACTCGTTCACTTTATGCCGTTCCTAGCGGAATACATAGATGACACTCGTTCACTTTATGCCGTTCCCAGCGGAATACATAGATGACACTCGTTCACTTTATGCCGTTCCCAGCGGAATACATAGATGACACTCGTTCACTTTATGCCATTCCCAGCGGAATACATAGATGACACTCGTTCACTTTATGCCGTTCCCAGCGTAATACATAGATGACACTCGTTCACTTTATGCCATTCCCATCGGAATACATAGATGACACTCGTTCACTTTATGCCATTCCCAGCGGAATACATAGATGACACTCGTTCACTTTATGCCGTTCCCAGCGTAATACATAGATGACACTCGTTCACTTTGTGCCATTCCCAGCGGAATACTTGATTATGGTGGGTACTGCATACAGTGCATACACTGTATGCTAAGTAACTCAGAAATCCGCAGAACCTTAATCAAAACTTTTACATCTCCTTAAAACAAATAATGTCATTTTTACTAGAAGACTTTCAAACTTAAGCCATAAATTGTTATTCCACTCCTAGATCTCTTCGTTTATCGTTACCCTGAAAGGTAACGATAGATTTTATGTGCTGGTTGAGTTAAAATTATTCAATACTGACATGACATATATGCCGGAGAACAATCAGAGAAAAGGGGAGAGAAAATGGTTAGAAAATGCTTCTTTTCTATTTATCGTCATCTTTTTCCAGTAAGGTTCAAATTCGGAAAATAAAAATTATCTTTTTAGAGCCAGATCTGTAAGATCTGTATCAATAAGATGGATGATGAATTTTCCTAAATCCAAATAAATTTACAGAGGCCATTGTTCTAACGAGAACACCTTTGGTCAGTTTTGAACGCCGGGACTATTCTAAAATCTTCAGAATTCGTTATATTACACCTTTATTTTCATAATAAATCATAAGTATGCTTTCGAATAACATAACACAGTAGTCATGGTCTTCGTGAACAATTTTGCAACTTTATTTCTTGAAAGCCAGGGTTCCTTTTTATGCCATTACATGGATTCTTGTTTTGATTCAGGATCATCAACATGGACTCAAGTTTGATATTCTGTAATAAAATTATTGATAACCATCACTAGATCGTCACCACACATCAATGTTCAACATCAATGGTGCCAACACTGAACTTTGTTTGAAGTGTAATGAGCATTCTTAGCACCTACCAAGATGTTCATGTGGAATTTCAAAAACTTTTCCATCTAGGAATTCGTCTTTCGATTTTCATTTTTAGACAGCCCGCAGACAAGAAAATTTAATTGAGAGCATAAAAATCAACGGTATATGGAGGTGCGAACACAAGAGACAAACTCAAAAGTGCTTCGTCTGCCTTAATTTAATGTTTTCCGGAGTTGTCGCATCAACCTGCCTTTCTGACCAATCATCGGCTTTGAAGGACTCTCGACCATGTTTGAATAACATGTTAAACCACATCTAGATCATTGTTGAACGGGTGTCCTTCATATCTTGTATGATGAGAAAGGGTTTCCTTCATTTCTTGTATGATGGAAACGGGTTTCTTTCATTTCTTGTATGACGGGACGGGTTTCCTTCATTTCCTGTACGATGGGAATGGGTCTCCTTCATTTCTTGTATGATGGAATGGTTTCCTTTATTTCTTGTATGATGGGAACGGGTTTTCTTCATTTCCTGTATGATAGGAACGGGTTTCCTTCATTTCCTGTATGATGGGAACGGGTTTCCTTCATTTCTTGAAGTCATAGTTCCATATTTCTTCATATGAAGCGGTTACTTTGTGATGTGACATTATAATTTAAAATTAAACAGTAACTTTGTAAACATCACTTATGGGTAAATACTTAATGCCGACCGGGTTTCGCTACAACCGTAGCCTCATCAGGGCAGTATAATACTAAAAATCTAAAAATTAAATTAACATGTGTAGATATCACGGTAGGTGGACAGTCTGAGCTACAGTGGAAGAGGTAGGGATAGTTGGGAGATTGGGAGGCGAGTGTTCTTTGTCAATAGGGAACAATCTGAGTATAGGGCTTTTATTTAGGTTTATTTGGTTGTTGATGACTTTGCTATTGACGTTTATGGCTTTCCTTAACTCTAACGCTTCTAAGTTATCCAACCTAAGACCTATTCCGTTTTTATGTAATAGGCTGACGCCAGTATTTTTGTCGAACGTATGGTTTGTTGCTATGAGGTGATTTGCAAATTCGGAGAATCCATTACTGTTTAAGCATCTTAGGTGTTCTTTGACTCGCGTTTTGATATTACGCGCTGTTTTGCCTATGTAAAACGCGGGACAGTCACTACATTGCAGTGAGTAAATACCTGAGTGATTTAACCGATGTTCTTTGTCTTTAACGTTCATCAAAAATTTACCTATACTATTGTTAGTGTAAAACGCTGGTTTGATATCTGGTGGGAGGTTTTTTATGCTTTTTTGAGAGAAATTATCGATGTACAAAATTCTACGCCATTGTTGAGGTTGATTATTATTAGTTGGCATATTATTATTATGAGGGGAGCTGTTAAATAGAAATTTGCTTGTCGATAATCTTTTTAATTTCTTGTTTAGGATGTTATTGACCATATTTGCATTATAGCCATTATTAATCGCGATTTTTTTAATCGTCGCTAATTCTAATAAGAAGTTGGAATTTGATAACGGGACGGTAACTAATCTATGGATCATGGAATGGAAAGCAGAATGTTTGTGGGAGATGGGATGGTTAGATGAATTATTAATAGTTGTATCAGTGTAAGTGGGTTTACGATAGATTTTAAATTCTATTTTATTGTTAATGATTGATAGGGTGAGATCTAAAAAGTTTAAGCTAGAATTAGTTCCTATTTCTATTGTGAATTTAATTTTTGTATGAAAAGAGTTTATTAGTTTTAGGAAGGAATCAAGTTGGCGCTCAGTACCTGTCCAGATACAGAAAACATCATCGACATATCTCTTCCACAATAACACATTCTTTAATAATGGCGATTTACGGTTAAAAATGTTATTCTCTAGATTGTCCATAAATATGTCGGCGATGAGGGGAGAAGTCGGAGCTCCCATTGCCAGGCCATCTGTTTGTTGATAAAAAAGTTCATTGTATTGGAAATAATTTTGACTTAGACAAACATTAAATAGGTGAGAAAGTTCCTTAGAGAAATTATTTGGTAGTTTTGAATTTTGTAATAATTTGAACAATATGCTTTTACTTTCATCTACGGGAATATTTGGAAATAAGTTAACAACATCAAATGAGACTAATTTTGAATTATTCGGAATATGTAGATTTTTCAGTTCATCAATCAAAGTGAATGAGTTCTTAATGGTGAATTTCGGAGCAAACACTTTAGAATTATTAAATACTTCAGTTATAAATGAAGCTGTTTTGAAATTCGGAGAATTACAACTTGACACGACCGGCCTAATAGGTTTGTCGTTTTTATGGATTTTTAAGAAACCATATAATTTAGGGGCCAATGGATTTTTTGTTAGAAATTTTACTTGTTGGTATGAATTGTCTTGAAAGATAGGGGATTTGCATGAATTCAAAGCACTTTTAATGTTATCTAGGTATTTGGTAGTGGGGTCTTTAGGTAGAATGTCAAATTTGTCCGTCTTAATAAAGTCTTGCACTTTGGAATTATAGTCACTTTTATTCATTATAATTATCGTGTTGCCTTTATCAGCCTTTGTTAAAATTAATTGTTCATCCTTTAATTTCTTCCTGATGTTCAGCATAATGGATGTTTCACGATTATAGTTGACTTTAAGTGTAGGAATGAGCTTTTTTATTGTTTCTGCACTTTTGTATAGAGGTGGTCCAGGTTTATTATATAACGCGGTCTCGATGTCCACTGCAACGTTTTCCACTGCACTAATGTAATTCTTTTTATTATAATCTAAGTTGTATTTTAAACCTTTAGATAACAGAGTCAGCTCGTTTGGTTGGAACTGAACTGATGAGAGATTCTGTAACCGGTCGAAGAACTGATGGGTATATTTTACTGGTTCATTGTTATTATTTTTATGTTGTGACAGATTAAGGTTAATTAGTTTTTTGTTTATGATTTCACGTTTTTTGTAGGCCTTTATAGAGGCGAAGTTTCTAACTTTGTCGTCAAACAGATCCCATTCAACCGGGTGTAATTCGTTCACCAATTCTATGTGTAAAACTTTTAACGTTAATTTAATATTATTTCTCATTTTATATGCACTTTTTAGGTCTTCTTTTAACCATGCAATTTTAGCTTTAAATACAGATGTTTTTGAAATGTCCGGTTTATTGTTCATATTTTTAAACTTAGCGTTCAGATATTTAGGGAAAACTTTCATTTTAAGACACTGTTTGTAAAAGAATATATCCACACACGAAATTCTATATTTTACGGTAAATTTTTTATACATTTTTGCTTTAATAGCTGTACTTGCTAATATTATTTCTTCATATGAAGCGGTTACTTTGTGATGTGACATTATAATTTAAAATTAAACAGTAACTTTGTAAACATCACTTATGGGTAAATACTTAATGCCGACCGGGTTTCGCTACAACCGTAGCCTCATCAGGGCAGTATAATACTAAAAATCTAAAAATTAAATTAACATGTGTAGATATCACGGTAGGTGGACAGTCTGAGCTACAGTGGAAGAGGTAGGGATAGTTGGGAGATTGGGAGGCGAGTGTTCTTTGTCAATAGGGAACAATCTGAGTATAGGGCTTTTATTTAGGTTTATTTGGTTGTTGATGACTTTGCTATTGACGTTTATGGCTTTCCTTAACTCTAACGCTTCTAAGTTATCCAACCTAAGACCTATTCCGTTTTTATGTAATAGGCTGACGCCAGTATTTTTGTCGAACGTATGGTTTGTTGCTATGAGGTGATTTGCAAATTCGGAGAATCCATTACTGTTTAAGCATCTTAGGTGTTCTTTGACTCGCGTTTTGATATTACGCGCTGTTTTGCCTATGTAAAACGCGGGACAGTCACTACATTGCAGTGAGTAAATACCTGAGTGATTTAACCGATGTTCTTTGTCTTTAACGTTCATCAAAAATTTACCTATACTATTGTTAGTGTAAAACGCTGGTTTGATATCTGGTGGGAGGTTTTTTATGCTTTTTTGAGAGAAATTATCGATGTACAAAATTCTACGCCATTGTTGAGGTTGATTATTATTAGTTGGCATATTATTATTATGAGGGGAGCTATTAAATAGAAATTTGCTTGTCGATAATCTTTTTAATTTCTTGTTTAGGATGTTATTGACCATATTTGCATTATAGCCATTATTAATCGCGATTTGTTTAATCGTCGCTAATTCTAATAAGAAGTTGGAATTTGATAACGGGACGGTAACTAATCTATGGATCATGGAATGGAAAGCAGAATGTTTGTGGGAGATGGGATGGTTAGATGAATTATTAATAGTTGTATCAGTGTAAGTGGGTTTACGATAGATTTTAAATTCTATTTTATTGTTAATGATTGATAGGGTGAGATCTAAAAAGTTTAAGCTAGAATTAGTTCCTATTTCTATTGTGAATTTAATTTTTGTATGAAAAGAGTTTATTAGTTTTAGGAAGGAATCAAGTTGGCGCTCAGTACCTGTCCAGATACAGAAAACATCATCGACATATCTCTTCCACAATAACACATTCTTTAATAATGGCGATTTACAGTTAAAAATGTTATTCTCTAGATTGTCCATAAATATGTCGGCGATGAGGGGAGAAGTCGGAGCTCCCATTGCCAGGCCATCTGTTTGTTGATAAAAAAGTTCATTGTATTGGAAATAATTTTGACTTAGACAAACATTAAATAGGTGAGAAAGTTCCTTAGAGAAATTATTTGGTAGTTTTGAATTTTGTAATAATTTGAACAATATGCTTTTACTTTCATCTACGGGAATATTTGGAAATAAGTTAACAACATCAAATGAGACTAATTTTGAATTATTCGGAATATGTAGATTTTTCAGTTCATCAATCAAAGTGAATGAGTTCTTAATGGTGAATTTCGGAGCAAACACTTTAGAATTATTAAATACTTCAGTTATAAATGAAGCTGTTTTGAAATTCGGAGAATTACAACTTGACACGACCGGCCTAATAGGTTTGTCGTTTTTATGGATTTTTAAGAAACCATATAATTTAGGGGCCAATGGATTTTTTGTTAGAAATTTTACTTGTTGGTATGAATTGTCTTGAAAGATAGGGGATTTGCATGAATTCAAAGCACTTTTAATGTTATCTAGGTATTTGGTAGTGGGGTCTTTAGGTAGAATGTCAAATTTGTCCGTCTTAATAAAGTCTTGCACTTTGGAATTATAGTCACTTTTATTCATTATAATTATCGTGTTGCCTTTATCAGCCTTTGTTAAAATTAATTTTTCATCCTTTAATTTCTTCCTGATGTTCAGCATAATGGATGTTTCACGATTATAGTTGACTTTAAGTGTAGGAATGAGCTTTTTTATTGTTTCTGCACTTTTGTATAGAGGTGGTCCAGGTTTATTATATAACGCGGTCTCGATGTCCACTGCAACGTTTTCCACTGCACTAATGTAATTCTTTTTATTATAATCTAAGTTGTATTTTAAACCTTTAGATAACAGAGTCAGCTCGTTTGGTTGGAACTGAACTGATGAGAGATTCTGTAACCGGTCGAAGAACTGATGGGTATATTTTACTGGTTCATTGTTATTATTTTTATGTTGTGACAGATTAAGGTTAATTAGTTTTTTGTTTATGATTTCACGTTTTTTGTAGGCCTTTATAGAGGCGAAGTTTCTAACTTTGTCGTCAAACAGATCCCATTCAACCGGGTGTAATTCGTTCACCAATTCTATGTGTAAAACTTTTAACGTTAATTTAATATTATTTCTCATTTTATATGCACTTTTTAGGTCTTCTTTTAACCATGCAATTTTAGCTTTAAATACAGATGTTTTTGAAATGTCCGGTTTATTGTTCATATTTTTAAACTTAGCGTTCAGATATTTAGGGAAAACTTTCATTTTAAGACACTGTTTGTAAAAGAATATATCCACACACGAAATTCTATATTTTACGGTAAATTTTTTATACATTTTTGCTTTAATAGCTGTACTTGCTAATATTATTTCTTCATATGAAGCGGTTACTTTGTGATGTGACATTATAATTTAAAATTAAACAGTAACTTTGTAAACATCACTTATGGGTAAATACTTAATGCCGACCGGGTTTCGCTACAACCGTAGCCTCATCAGGGCAGTATAATACTAAAAATCTAAAAATTAAATTAACATGTGTAGATATCACGGTAGGTGGACAGTCTGAGCTACAGTGGAAGAGGTAGGGATAGTTGGGAGATTGGGAGGCGAGTGTTCTTTGTCAATAGGGAACAATCTGAGTATAGGGCTTTTATTTAGGTTTATTTGGTTGTTGATGACTTTGCTATTGACGTTTATGGCTTTCCTTAACTCTAACGCTTCTAAGTTATCCAACCTAAGACCTATTCCGTTTTTATGTAATAGGCTGACGCCAGTATTTTTGTCGAACGTATGGTTTGTTGCTATGAGGTGATTTGCAAATTCGGAGAATCCATTACTGTTTAAGCATCTTAGGTGTTCTTTGACTCGCGTTTTGATATTACGCGCTGTTTTGCCTATGTAAAACGCGGGACAGTCACTACATTGCAGTGAGTAAATACCTGAGTGATTTAACCGATGTTCTTTGTCTTTAACGTTCATCAAAAATTTACCTATACTATTGTTAGTGTAAAACGCTGGTTTGATATCTGGTGGGAGGTTTTTTATGCTTTTTTGAGAGAAATTATCGATGTACAAAATTCTACGCCATTGTTGAGGTTGATTATTATTAGTTGGCATATTATTATTATGAGGGGAGCTGTTAAATAGAAATTTGCTTGTCGATAATCTTTTTAATTTCTTGTTTAGGATGTTATTGACCATATTTGCATTATAGCCATTATTAATCGCGATTTTTTTAATCGTCGCTAATTCTAATAAGAAGTTGGAATTTGATAACGGGACGGTAACTAATCTATGGATCATGGAATGGAAAGCAGAATGTTTGTGGGAGATGGGATGGTTAGATGAATTATTAATAGTTGTATCAGTGTAAGTGGGTTTACGATAGATTTTAAATTCTATTTTATTGTTAATGATTGATAGGGTGAGATCTAAAAAGTTTAAGCTAGAATTAGTTCCTATTTCTATTGTGAATTTAATTTTTGTATGAAAAGAGTTTATTAGTTTTAGGAAGGAATCAAGTTGGCGCTCAGTACCTGTCCAGATACAGAAAACATCATCGACATATCTCTTCCACAATAACACATTCTTTAATAATGGCGATTTACAGTTAAAAATGTTATTCTCTAGATTGTCCATAAATATGTCGGCGATGAGGGGAGAAGTCAGAGCTCCCATTGCCAGGCCATCTGTTTGTTGATAAAAAAGTTCATTGTATTGGAAATAATTTTGACTTAGACAAACATTAAATAGGTGAGAAAGTTCCTTAGAGAAATTATTTGGTAGTTTTGAATTTTGTAATAATTTGAACAATATGCTTTTACTTTCATCTACGGGAATATTTGGAAATAAGTTAACAACATCAAATGAGACTAATTTTGAATTATTCGGAATATGTAGATTTTTCAGTTCATCAATCAAAGTGAATGAGTTCTTAATGGTGAATTTCGGAGCAAACACTTTAGAATTATTAAATACTTCAGTTATAAATGAAGCTGTTTTGAAATTCGGAGAATTACAACTTGACACGACCGGCCTAATAGGTTTGTCGTTTTTATGGATTTTTAAGAAACCATATAATTTAGGGGCCAATGGATTTTTTGTTAGAAATTTTACTTGTTGGTATGAATTGTCTTGAAAGATAGGGGATTTGCATGAATTCAAAGCACTTTTAATGTTATCTAGGTATTTGGTAGTGGGGTCTTTAGGTAGAATGTCAAATTTGTCCGTCTTAATAAAGTCTTGCACTTTGGAATTATAGTCACTTTTATTCATTATAATTATCGTGTTGCCTTTATCAGCCTTTGTTAAAATTAATTGTTCATCCTTTAATTTCTTCCTGATGTTCAGCATAATGGATGTTTCACGATTATAGTTGACTTTAAGTGTAGGAATGAGCTTTTTTATTGTTTCTGCACTTTTGTATAGAGGTGGTCCAGGTTTATTATATAACGCGGTCTCGATGTCCACTGCAACGTTTTCCACTGCACTAATGTAATTCTTTTTATTATAATCTAAGTTGTATTTTAAACCTTTAGATAACAGAGTCAGCTCGTTTGGTTGGAACTGAACTGATGAGAGATTCTGTAACCGGTCGAAGAACTGATGGGTATATTTTACTGGTTCATTGTTATTATTTTTATGTTGTGACAGATTAAGGTTAATTAGTTTTTTGTTTATGATTTCACGTTTTTTGTAGGCCTTTATAGAGGCGAAGTTTCTAACTTTGTCGTCAAACAGATCCCATTCAACCGGGTGTAATTCGTTCACCAATTCTATGTGTAAAACTTTTAACGTTAATTTAATATTATTTCTCATTTTATATGCACTTTTTAGGTCTTCTTTTAACCATGCAATTTAAGCTTTAAATACAGATGTTTTTGAAATGTCCGGTTTATTGTTCATATTTTTAAACTTAGCGTTCAGATATTTAGGGAAAACTTTCATTTTAAGACACTGTTTGTAAAAGAATATATCCACACACGAAATTCTATATTTTACGGTAAATTTTTTATACATTTTTGCTTTAATAGCTGTACTTGCTAATATTATTTCTTCATATGAAGCGGTTACTTTGTGATGTGACATTATAATTTAAAATTAAACAGTAACTTTGTAAACATCACTTATGGGTAAATACTTAATGTCGACCGGGTTTCGCTACAACCGTAGCCTCATCAGGGCAGTATAATACTAAAAATCTAAAAATTAAATTAACATGTGTAGATATCACGGTAGGTGGACAGTCTGAGCTACAGTGGAAGAGGTAGGGATAGTTGGGAGATTGGGAGGCGAGTGTTCTTTGTCAATAGGGAACAATCTGAGTATAGGGCTTTTATTTAGGTTTATTTGGTTGTTGATGACTTTGCTATTGACGTTTATGGCTTTCCTTAACTCTAACGCTTCTAAGTTATCCAACCTAAGACCTATTCCGTTTTTATGTAATAGGCTGACGCCAGTATTTTTGTCGAACGTATGGTTTGTTGCTATGAGGTGATTTGCAAATTCGGAGAATCCATTACTGTTTAAGCATCTTAGGTGTTTTTTGACTCGCGTTTTGATATTACGCGCTGTTTTGCCTATGTAAAACGCGGGACAGTCACTACATTGCAGTGAGTAAATACCTGAGTGATTTAACCGATGTTCTTTGTCTTTAACGTTCATCAAAAATTTACCTATACTATTGTTAGTGTAAAACGCTGGTTTGATATCTGGTGGGAGGTTTTTTATGCTTTTTTGAGAGAAATTATCGATGTACAAAATTCTACGCCATTGTTGAGGTTGATTATTATTAGTTGGCATATTATTATTATGAGGGGAGCTGTTAAATAGAAATTTGCTTGTCGATAATCTTTTTAATTTCTTGTTTAGGATGTTATTGACCATATTTGCATTATAGCCATTATTAATCGCGATTTGTTTAATCGTCGCTAATTCTAATAAGAAGTTGGAATTTGATAACGGGACGGTAACTAATCTATGGATCATGGAATGGAAAGCAGAATGTTTGTGGGAGATGGGATGGTTAGATGAATTATTAATAGTTGTATCAGTGTAAGTGGGTTTACGATAGATTTTAAATTCTATTTTATTGTAAATGATTGATAGGGTGAGATCTAAAAAGTTTAAGCTAGAATTAGTTCCTATTTCTATTGTGAATTTAATTTTTGTATGAAAAGAGTTTATTAGTTTTAGGAAGGAATCAAGTTGGCGCTCAGTACCTGTCCAGATACAGAAAACATCATCGACATATCTCTTCCACAATAACACATTCTTTAATAATGGCGATTTACAGTTAAAAATGTTATTCTCTAGATTGTCCATAAATATGTCGGCGATGAGGGGAGAAGTCAGAGCTCCCATTGCCAGGCCATCTGTTTGTTGATAAAAAAGTTCATTGTATTGGAAATAATTTTGACTTAGACAAACATTAAATAGGTGAGAAAGTTCCTTAGAGAAATTATTTGGTAGTTTTGAATTTTGTAATAATTTGAACAATATGCTTTTACTTTCATCTACGGGAATATTTGGAAATAAGTTAACAACATCAAATGAGACTAATTTTGAATTATTCGGAATATGTAGATTTTTCAGTTCATCAATCAAAGTGAATGAGTTCTTAATGGTGAATTTCGGAGCAAACACTTTAGAATTATTAAATACTTCAGTTATAAATGAAGCTGTTTTGAAATTCGGAGAATTACAACTTGACACGACCGGCCTAATAGGTTTGTCGTTTTTATGGATTTTTAAGAAACCATATAATTTAGGGGCCAATGGATTTTTTGTTAGAAATTTTACTTGTTGGTATGAATTGTCTTGAAAGATAGGGGATTTGCATGAATTCAAAGCACTTTTAATGTTATCTAGGTATTTGGTAGTGGGGTCTTTAGGTAGAATGTCAAATTTGTCCGTCTTAATAAAGTCTTGCACTTTGGAATTATAGTCACTTTTATTCATTATAATTATCGTGTTGCCTTTATCAGCCTTTGTTAAAATTAATTGTTCATCCTTTAATTTCTTCCTGATGTTCAGCATAATGGATGTTTCACGATTATAGTTGACTTTAAGTGTAGGAATGAGCTTTTTTATTGTTTCTGCACTTTTGTATAGAGGTGGTCCAGGTTTATTATATAACGCGGTCTCGATGTCCACTGCAACGTTTTCCACTGCACTAATGTAATTCTTTTTATTATAATCTAAGTTGTATTTTAAACCTTTAGATAACAGAGTCAGCTCGTTTGGTTGGAACTGAACTGATGAGAGATTCTGTAACCGGTCGAAGAACTGATGGGTATATTTTACTGGTTCATTGTTATTATTTTTATGTTGTGACAGATTAAGGTTAATTAGTTTTTTGTTTATGATTTCACGTTTTTTGTAGGCCTTTATAGAGGCGAAGTTTCTAACTTTGTCGTCAAACAGATCCCATTCAACCGGGTGTAATTCGTTCACCAATTCTATGTGTAAAACTTTTAACGTTAATTTAATATTATTTCTCATTTTATATGCACTTTTTAGGTCTTCTTTTAACCATGCAATTTTAGCTTTAAATACAGATGTTTTTGAAATGTCCGGTTTATTGTTCATATTTTTAAACTTAGCGTTCAGATATTTAGGGAAAACTTTCATTTTAAGACACTGTTTGTAAAAGAATATATCCACACACGAAATTCTATATTTTACGGTAAATTTTTTATACATTTTTGCTTTAATAGCTGTACTTGCTAATATTATTTCTTCATATGAAGCGGTTACTTTGTGATGTGACATTATAATTTAAAATTAAACAGTAACTTTGTAAACATCACTTATGGGTAAATACTTAATGCCGACCGAGTTTCGCTACAACCGTAGCCTCATCAGGGCAGTATAATACTAAAAATCTAAAAATTAAATTAACATGTGTAGATATCACGGTAGGTGGACAGTCTGAGCTACAGTGGAAGAGGTAGGGATAGTTGGGAGATTGGGAGGCGAGTGTTCTTTGTCAATAGGGAACAATCTGAGTATAGGGCTTTTATTTAGGTTTATTTGGTTGTTGATGACTTTGCTATTGACGTTTATGGCTTTCCTTAACTCTAACGCTTCTAAGTTATCCAACCTAAGACCTATTCCGTTTTTATGTAATAGGCTGACGCCAGTATTTTTGTCGAACGTATGGTTTGTTGCTATGAGGTGATTTGCAAATTCGGAGAATCCATTACTGTTTAAGCATCTTAGGTGTTCTTTGACTCGCGTTTTGATATTACGCGCTGTTTTGCCTATGTAAAACGCGGGACAGTCACTACATTGCAGTGAGTAAATACCTGAGTGATTTAACCGATGTTCTTTGTCTTTAACGTTCATCAAAAATTTACCTATACTATTGTTAGTGTAAAACGCTGGTTTGATATCTGGTGGGAGGTTTTTTATGCTTTTTTGAGAGAAATTATCGATGTACAAAATTCTACGCCATTGTTGAGGTTGATTATTATTAGTTGGCATATTATTATTATGAGGGGAGCTGTTAAATAGAAATTTGCTTGTCGATAATCTTTTTAATTTCTTGTTTAGGATGTTATTGACCATATTTGCATTATAGCCATTATTAATCGCGATTTGTTTAACCGTCGCTAATTCTAATAAGAAGTTGGAATTTGATAACGGGACGGTAACTAATCTATGGATCATGGAATGGAAAGCAGAATGTTTGTGGGAGATGGGATGGTTAGATGAATTATTAATAGTTGTATCAGTGTAAGTGGGTTTACGATAGATTTTAAATTCTATTTTATTGTTAATGATTGATAGGGTGAGATCTAAAAAGTTTAAGCTAGAATTAGTTCCTATTTCTATTGTGAATTTAATTTTTGTATGAAAAGAGTTTATTAGTTTTAGGAAGGAATCAAGTTGGCGCTCAGTACCTGTCCAGATACAGAAAACATCATCGACATATCTCTTCCACAATAACACATTCTTTAATAATGGCGATTTACAGTTAAAAATGTTATTCTCTAGATTGTCCATAAATATGTCGGCGATGAGGGGAGAAGTCGGAGCTCCCATTGCCAGGCCATCTGTTTGTTGATAAAAAAGTTCATTGTATTGGAAATAATTTTGACTTAGACAAACATTAAATAGGTGAGAAAGTTCCTTAGAGAAATTATTTGGTAGTTTTGAATTTTGTAATAATTTGAACAATATGCTTTTACTTTCATCTACGGGAATATTTGGAAATAAGTTAACAACATCAAATGAGACTAATTTTGAATTATTCGGAATATGTAGATTTTTCAGTTCATCAATCAAAGTGAATGAGTTCTTAATGGTGAATTTCGGAGCAAACACTTTAGAATTATTAAATACTTCAGTTATAAATGAAGCTGTTTTGAAATTCGGAGAATTACAACTTGACACGACCGGCCTAATAGGTTTGTCGTTTTTATGGATTTTTAAGAAACCATATAATTTAGGGGCCAATGGATTTTTTGTTAGAAATTTTACTTGTTGGTATGAATTGTCTTGAAAGATAGGGGATTTGCATGAATTCAAAGCACTTTTAATGTTATCTAGGTATTTGGTAGTGGGGTCTTTAGGTAGAATGTCAAATTTGTCCGTCTTAATAAAGTCTTGCACTTTGGAATTATAGTCACTTTTATTCATTATAATTATCGTGTTGCCTTTATCAGCCTTTGTTAAAATTAATTGTTCATCCTTTAATTTCTTCCTGATGTTCAGCATAATGGATGTTTCACGATTATAGTTGACTTTAAGTGTAGGAATGAGCTTTTTTATTGTTTCTGCACTTTTGTATAGAGGTGGTCCAGGTTTATTATATAACGCGGTCTCGATGTCCACTGCAACGTTTTCCACTGCACTAATGTAATTCTTTTTATTATAATCTAAGTTGTATTTTAAACCTTTAGATAACAGAGTCAGCTCGTTTGGTTGGAACTGAACTGATGAGAGATTCTGTAACCGGTCGAAGAACTGATGGGTATATTTTACTGGTTCATTGTTATTATTTTTATGTTGTGACAGATTAAGGTTAATTAGTTTTTTGTTTATGATTTCACGTTTTTTGTAGGCCTTTATAGAGGCGAAGTTTCTAACTTTGTCGTCAAACAGATCCCATTCAACCGGGTGTAATTCGTTCACCAATTCTATGTGTAAAACTTTTAACGTTAATTTAATATTATTTCTCATTTTATATGCACTTTTTAGGTCTTCTTTTAACCATGCAATTTTAGCTTTAAATACAGATGTTTTTGAAATGTCCGGTTTATTGTTCATATTTTTAAACTTAGCGTTCAGATATTTAGGGAAAACTTTCATTTTAAGACACTGTTTGTAAAAGAATATATCCACACACGAAATTCTATATTTTACGGTAAATTTTTTATACATTTTTGCTTTAATAGCTGTACTTGCTAATATTATTTCTTCATATGAAGCGGTTACTTTGTGATGTGACATTATAATTTAAAATTAAACAGTAACTTTGTAAACATCACTTATGGGTAAATACTTAATGCCGACCGAGTTTCGCTACAACCGTAGCCTCATCAGGGCAGTATAATACTAAAAATCTAAAAATTAAATTAACATGTGTAGATATCACGGTAGGTGGACAGTCTGAGCTACAGTGGAAGAGGTAGGGATAGTTGGGAGATTGGGAGGCGAGTGTTCTTTGTCAATAGGGAACAATCTGAGTATAGGGCTTTTATTTAGGTTTATTTGGTTGTTGATGACTTTGCTATTGACGTTTATGGCTTTCCTTAACTCTAACGCTTCTAAGTTATCCAACCTAAGACCTATTCCGTTTTTATGTAATAGGCTGACGCCAGTATTTTTGTCGAACGTATGGTTTGTTGCTATGAGGTGATTTGCAAATTCGGAGAATCCATTACTGTTTAAGCATCTTAGGTGTTCTTTGACTCGCGTTTTGATATTACGCGCTGTTTTGCCTATGTAAAACGCGGGACAGTCACTACATTGCAGTGAGTAAATACCTGAGTGATTTAACCGATGTTCTTTGTCTTTAACGTTCATCAAAAATTTACCTATACTATTGTTAGTGTAAAACGCTGGTTTGATATCTGGTGGGAGGTTTTTTATGCTTTTTTGAGAGAAATTATCGATGTACAAAATTCTACGCCATTGTTGAGGTTGATTATTATTAGTTGGCATATTATTATTATGAGGGGAGCTGTTAAATAGAAATTTGCTTGTCGATAATCTTTTTAATTTCTTGTTTAGGATGTTATTGACCATATTTGCATTATAGCCATTATTAATCGCGATTTGTTTAACCGTCGCTAATTCTAATAAGAAGTTGGAATTTGATAACGGGACGGTAACTAATCTATGGATCATGGAATGGAAAGCAGAATGTTTGTGGGAGATGGGATGGTTAGATGAATTATTAATAGTTGTATCAGTGTAAGTGGGTTTACGATAGATTTTAAATTCTATTTTATTGTTAATGATTGATAGGGTGAGATCTAAAAAGTTTAAGCTAGAATTAGTTCCTATTTCTATTGTGAATTTAATTTTTGTATGAAAAGAGTTTATTAGTTTTAGGAAGGAATCAAGTTGGCGCTCAGTACCTGTCCAGATACAGAAAACATCATCGACATATCTCTTCCACAATAACACATTCTTTAATAATGGCGATTTACAGTTAAAAATGTTATTCTCTAGATTGTCCATAAATATGTCGGCGATGAGGGGAGAAGTCGGAGCTCCCATTGCCAGGCCATCTGTTTGTTGATAAAAAAGTTCATTGTATTGGAAATAATTTTGACTTAGACAAACATTAAATAGGTGAGAAAGTTCCTTAGAGAAATTATTTGGTAGTTTTGAATTTTGTAATAATTTGAACAATATGCTTTTACTTTCATCTACGGGAATATTTGGAAATAAGTTAACAACATCAAATGAGACTAATTTTGAATTATTCGGAATATGTAGATTTTTCAGTTCATCAATCAAAGTGAATGAGTTCTTAATGGTGAATTTCGGAGCAAACACTTTAGAATTATTAAATACTTCAGTTATAAATGAAGCTGTTTTGAAATTCGGAGAATTACAACTTGACACGACCGGCCTAATAGGTTTGTCGTTTTTATGGATTTTTAAGAAACCATATAATTTAGGGGCCAATGGATTTTTTGTTAGAAATTTTACTTGTTGGTATGAATTGTCTTGAAAGATAGGGGATTTGCATGAATTCAAAGCACTTTTAATGTTATCTAGGTATTTGGTAGTGGGGTCTTTAGGTAGAATGTCAAATTTGTCCGTCTTAATAAAGTCTTGCACTTTGGAATTATAGTCACTTTTATTCATTATAATTATCGTGTTGCCTTTATCAGCCTTTGTTAAAATTAATTGTTCATCCTTTAATTTCTTCCTGATGTTCAGCATAATGGATGTTTCACGATTATAGTTGACTTTAAGTGTAGGAATGAGCTTTTTTATTGTTTCTGCACTTTTGTATAGAGGTGGTCCAGGTTTATTATATAACGCGGTCTCGATGTCCACTGCAACGTTTTCCACTGCACTAATGTAATTCTTTTTATTATAATCTAAGTTGTATTTTAAACCTTTAGATAACAGAGTCAGCTCGTTTGGTTGGAACTGAACTGATGAGAGATTCTGTAACCGGTCGAAGAACTGATGGGTATATTTTACTGGTTCATTGTTATTATTTTTATGTTGTGACAGATTAAGGTTAATTAGTTTTTTGTTTATGATTTCACGTTTTTTGTAGGCCTTTATAGAGGCGAAGTTTCTAACTTTGTCGTCAAACAGATCCCATTCAACCGGGTGTAATTCGTTCACCAATTCTATGTGTAAAACTTTTAACGTTAATTTAATATTATTTCTCATTTTATATGCACTTTTTAGGTCTTCTTTTAACCATGCAATTTTAGCTTTAAATACAGATGTTTTTGAAATGTCCGGTTTATTGTTCATATTTTTAAACTTAGCGTTCAGATATTTAGGGAAAACTTTCATTTTAAGACACTGTTTGTAAAAGAATATATCCACACACGAAATTCTATATTTTACGGTAAATTTTTTATACATTTTTGCTTTAATAGCTGTACTTGCTAATATTATTTCTTCATATGAAGCGGTTACTTTGTGATGTGACATTATAATTTAAAATTAAACAGTAACTTTGTAAACATCACTTATGGGTAAATACTTAATGCCGACCGAGTTTCGCTACAACCGTAGCCTCATCAGGGCAGTATAATACTAAAAATCTAAAAATTAAATTAACATGTGTAGATATCACGGTAGGTGGACAGTCTGAGCTACAGTGGAAGAGGTAGGGATAGTTGGGAGATTGGGAGGCGAGTGTTCTTTGTCAATAGGGAACAATCTGAGTATAGGGCTTTTATTTAGGTTTATTTGGTTGTTGATGACTTTGCTATTGACGTTTATGGCTTTCCTTAACTCTAACGCTTCTAAGTTATCCAACCTAAGACCTATTCCGTTTTTATGTAATAGGCTGACGCCAGTATTTTTGTCGAACGTATGGTTTGTTGCTATGAGGTGATTTGCAAATTCGGAGAATCCATTACTGTTTAAGCATCTTAGGTGTTCTTTGACTCGCGTTTTGATATTACGCGCTGTTTTGCCTATGTAAAACGCGGGACAGTCACTACATTGCAGTGAGTAAATACCTGAGTGATTTAACCGATGTTCTTTGTCTTTAACGTTCATCAAAAATTTACCTATACTATTGTTAGTGTAAAACGCTGGTTTGATATCTGGTGGGAGGTTTTTTATGCTTTTTTGAGAGAAATTATCGATGTACAAAATTCTACGCCATTGTTGAGGTTGATTATTATTAGTTGGCATATTATTATTATGAGGGGAGCTGTTAAATAGAAATTTGCTTGTCGATAATCTTTTTAATTTCTTGTTTAGGATGATATTGACCATATTTGCATTATAGCCATTATTAATCGCGATTTGTTTAATCGTCGCTAATTCTAATAAGAAGTTGGAATTTGATAACGGGACGGTAACTAATCTATGGATCATGGAATGGAAAGCAGAATGTTTGTGGGAGATGGGATGGTTAGATGAATTATTAATAGTTGTATCAGTGTAAGTGGGTTTACGATAGATTTTAAATTCTATTTTATTGTTAATGATTACACATATTACACATATTACACATATTACACATAGAATTGGTGAACGAATTACACCCGGTTGAATGGGATCTGTTTGACGACAAAGTTAGAAACTTCGCCTCTATAAAGGCCTACAAAAAACGTGAAATCATAAACAAAAAACTAATTAACCTTAATCTGTCACAACATAAAAATAATAACAATGAACCAGTAAAATATACCCATCAGTTCTTCGACCGGTTACAGAATCTCTCATCAGTTCAGTTCCAACCAAACGAGCTGACTCTGTTATCTAAAGGTTTAAAATACAACTTAGATTATAATAAAAAGAATTACATTAGTGCAGTGGAAAACGTTGCAGTGGACATCGAGACCGCGTTATATAATAAACCTGGACCACCTCTATACAAAAGTGCAGAAACAATAAAAAAGCTCATTACTACACTTAAAGTCAACTATAATCGTGAAACATCCATTATGCTGAACATCAGGAAGAAATTAAAGGATGAACAATTAATTTTAACAAAGGCTGATAAAGGCAACACGATAATTATAATGAATAAAAGTGACTATAATTCCAAAGTGCAAGACTTTATTAAGACGGACAAATTTGACATTCTACCTAAAGACCCCACTACCAAATACCTAGATAACATTAAAAGTGCTTTGAATTCATGCAAATCCCCCATCTTTCAAGACAATTCATACCAACAAGTAAAATTTCTAACAAAAAATCCATTGGCCCCTAAATTATATGGTTTCTTAAAAATCCATAAAAACGACAAACCTATTAGGCCGGTCGTGTCAAGTTGTAATTCTCCGAATTTCAAAACAGCTTCATTTATAACTGAAGTATTTAATAATTCTAAAGTGTTTGCTCCGAAATTCACCATTAAGAACTCATTCACTTTGATTGATGAACTGAAAAATCTACATATTCCGAATAATTCAAAATTAGTCTCATTTGATGTTGTTAACTTATTTCCAAATATTCCCGTAGATGAAAGTAAAAGCATATTGTTCAAATTATTACAAAATTCAAAACTACCAAATAATTTCTCTAAGGAACTTTCTCACCTATTTAATGTTTGTCTAAGTCAAAATTATTTCCAATACAATGAACTTTTTTATCAACAAACAGATGGCCTGGCAATGGGAGCTCCGACTTCTCCCCTCATCGCCGACATATTTATGGACAATCTAGAGAATAACATTTTTAACTGTAAATCGCCATTATTAAAGAATGTGTTATTGTGGAAGAGATATGTCGATGATGTTTTCTGTATCTGGACAGGTACTGAGCGCCAACTTGATTCCTTCCTAAAACTAATAAACTCTTTTCATACAAAAATTAAATTCACAATAGAAATAGGAACTAATTCTAGCTTAAACTTTTTAGATCTCACCCTATCAATCATTTACAATAAAATAGAATTTAAAATCTATCGTAAACCCACTTACACTGATACAACTATTAATAATTCATCTAACCATCCCATCTCCCACAAACATTCTGCTTTCCATTCCATGATCCATAGATTAGTTACCGTCCCGTTATCAAATTCCAACTTCTTATTAGAATTAGCGACGATTAAACAAATCGCGATTAATAATGGCTATAATGCAAATATGGTCAATAACATCCTAAACAAGAAATTAAAAAGATTATCGACAAGCAAATTTCTATTTAACAGCTCCCCTCATAATAATAATATGCCAACTAATAATAATCAACCTCAACAATGGCGTAGAATTTTGTACATCGATAATTTCTCTCAAAAAAGCATAAAAAACCTCCCACCAGATATCAAACCAGCGTTTTACACTAACAATAGTATAGGTAAATTTTTGATGAACGTTAAAGACAAAGAACATCGGTTAAATCACTCAGGTATTTACTCACTGCAATGTAGTGACTGTCCCGCGTTTTACATAGGCAAAACAGCGCGTAATATCAAAACGCGAGTCAAAGAACACCTAAGATGCTTAAACAGTAATGGATTCTCCGAATTTGCAAATCACCTCATAGCAACAAACCATACGTTCGACAAAAATACTGGCGTCAGCCTATTACATAAAAACGGAATAGGTCTTAGGTTGGATAACTTAGAAGCGTTAGAGTTAAGGAAAGCCATAAACGTCAATAGCAAAGTCATCAACAACCAAATAAACCTAAATAAAAGCCCTATACTCAGATTGTTCCCTATTGACAAAGAACACTCGCCTCCCAATCTCCCAACTATCCCTACCTCTTCCACTGTAGCTCAGACTGTCCACCTACCGTGATATCTACACATGTTAATTTAATTTTTAGATTTTTAGTATTATACTGCCCTGATGAGGCTACGGTTGTAGCGAAACCCGGTCGGCATTAAGTATTTACCCATAAGTGATGTTTACAAAGTTACTGTTTAATTTTAAATCATAGTTCCATAGTTTGTGAAAAAATTTAAAACCGCTCTCCGCCAATATTTTGTCACTTTTGTTTGGAAATATTGCTGAAAATGTATATACGGCTCTCTAAAATAATGATAACAAGTCAATATGTTCTTAGTCGGCCATCCTGCACATTTCCTTCTGCCCATTCCCAAAAAAGTATCGACCTCAGCTCAAAGGCTCCAAAAATTAAACAAAATCGGTCAAGGCCTTAAGTTTCGTTTCTGATCCGAAAGAAGGTTATTTCGTGATATTTTGTGATCGTATCATGTCTTATCTTCATCTTCGTGCTCGACTCCGTTGGGACAAAACCCTTGACATTGCTGCCTGAAGTAGAACTACGGCTAAACTGACCTTGGAATTGTCTGTGCTGCGAGGTTTGCCTCCTGCAATCAAATATATTCACTACATTTCCTTTATTCGGCACAATTAACAAGCCATCATATACCTCTAACCTAATCCAATAGGTTGTAGGTTAATTTTACCAAAATATTACAATCTTTTATGCATTAGCTCCACACAGGAAAGCCCCCCGAGGAAAATAACTCCTCTCTTCGCCTGTGTTATTTTTGGGAAGGAAGGAGAGGAAGTTCTGGGAAGTAAAAGGCATGAGGGGTGAGTAGGAATCTGGGAATCAGTGGGTCCAGGAGTGACGGACGTATGAATCCATGCCTCCTGAGTCCTAGTGAAGAGGTCAAAAGCTCCCCCTCAACTAGTCTTCCGCGATCTGGCCTGCCACGCAGTTGGTGAGCAGACGATCTGCCAACAAGACCCTGACAAACCTCACCACATGAACCCAGACACCCCTACTCAAGTCACTAAACGCAGCGAACCTCTTAGGGTAACCTACAGCAGAGGCATAGGTCACCCTATACTTTCCAAACCTTTAATAACGTCAGCTAACGAATTTTCATAATTTATTTAATCATTTTGCAGAAAAGATTTTTATTTTTTATTTATAAAATATAGCCGTCGAAAACGTATTTATTTGAATACCGCAAGAGCCTTAACTGCTACCAAACGTCTGGAGCCAGTGAGACCATGGCATCTCCAGTTGAGATATGCTTTGAGTCTGAAAGTAGCGGGGAGGGGAAGGAGATGTGAAGAGAAAGGTGAAGAAGTACCTGGCTATTCAGATCTGGTCACGAAACACGGCTTAACTTATTTCAAGCAACGTTTCAATTCTGAATGATTGTCTTACACCAGGCCGATACTGAGAGTATCTTCCACTCTGGAACGTACCACAAATATACCATATATTATTTTTAATTAATAAATTGTGAAATAACATAAATGAATCAAATAAAATTTACTTGTTTACGCCTGGATTTGAACCCGCGACCTCCGGATGGCCGTCAAATTGTCGATTTACAACAATAAAAAATTATAAACGTTTGTTCACCTGTTTTATGAGAAGCACTGCGCACATTGCCCTTTGTATCGATTCATTTCGCAGAAAAAATATTAGCACTATGTTACACAAGCTTCACCATTATTTATGAAATAGTGCTTTGTTTGAAGTTTCTGCCAAGGCAATAATTTGCACGCCCAAGGCTTGTATTCGATCGATGTTGTGTTGATCCAAGAATCTTTAGATTAGAAAATAATCGTTTTGTCCTCCGACATAAGGTGTATTATGGGTTAAATGACTTCAGAACACTTTACGGGTCATATCACCTTATTCTTCTGCAGTGGAAAGTGCAGGAAAAGCATTGTGCACACATGCTCGAGACTTTGCAAACACAGCCTGACATTTTCATATCGCCTTTATTTTCTTTTACAAGGTAAAAAAAATATAGGAACTTTCCGAGGCTGCGTTCGTCTGCTGCTTTTTTGTTTCTTCAATGTGCCCAGGTTTTCCCTTCCCGAAGAATTATTCCAATATTAATATATATTATAAAAGTAAGTGTACAATGTGCATGCCGCTAAATCTCAGAAACGAGTTCTAGTATGATCAAGGGAGTTATATGGTGAGGTAGCCCTCTATCCCACATCGGAGGAGGTGCTTTTGAAGATATAAGGGATGGAAGTTTCGCCCTCTAGAGATTTCTAGAACAGTCCAGAACATTCGAGAGAATTCCACAACATTCCAGAACATTCCGGAACATTCTAAAGTGTTGTGGAATGTTCTAGAATAGTCTGGAACATCCAAGATCACAATGAACTTAAAACGGGATTACATGCCGTTTGCTGATAAACTTGTAGTAAATTCGTAATCGTGACAATACATCGGGCATACATCTTTAATCTCTTAATAGTATAAAACAAAGCTATCCGCGTCTTTCTGTTTGTGCGCTTAGTTCTTCTAAACTATGCCACGGAGTTTGAGAAGGTATAAGGTACATATATAATACATGGATATTGTACGGGACCAAGTTAGTGAAGCCCGCACAAATACTGCAAATTCAATAGGGCACCGGCACACATTGACACCTTGATCTGAGAGTTTTTGCAGGGGCAGTAGGAAAACATTAAATCAAACAAGTATTACTTTCCCGAGAACTCTCGGATGAGAAGTGACTGTTTGTACCAGTTACTTCTCTATTTATTGGACAAAATTATACATTAAATTTCACACATGTTCAATGAGAGTAATTAGCGATCACCCTTATCTCTTCACTGTGTTGAACAAAACAAAAACATTAGTTTTTAAATGTATGGTGGCGCCGAAAATCCATTAATATTAACTATAGCAGTCGCACATTAAGGATGTGGAATAATATTATAGTATCATATTTATTTTGACGCAGATATCTAAATGGTTTTATCAAAAATATTAAGGACATCGTAAAAACTTGAGATCTTGTTATCTCATAATGACTGGCTCTGCACGTCCGATATAGATATTATATTTATTGAAAGTATAGAAAATTCAAGCAACGCCGCCGGTTACACGTCAGCTAGTGAAGTAATAAAACAATACGATTTCGTTAAAAATTTCAACAACGTGAAGAATAAATTCATATTGTAATAAAATCAACGTGAATAATATAATTATATTCTTCGTTAAAAGTAATATAAATTATTGCTCTGTAACTACAGGGTTTGCCAATAAGAGGTGTTATTTTGATATTCAATCGTAAAAGATCAATGGTTTCGTTGCTTGTGTGGCACGTAGCGCCGTCTCGTTGAAAGTAAACGTTGTCCAAATCAATACTATCCAAATCAATACTATCCAATTCCGACCATAAAAAATCATTAATCATCTCTCGATAGCGCAATCCATTCACCGTAACTGTTGCTTCAGCCTCATTTTCGAAAAAGTAAGGTCCAATGACTCCGCCGGACCATAAACCGCACCAAACAGTCACACGTTGAAGATAAAGAGGCTTTTTAACAATAACTCTTGGGTGTTCCGAGCCCCAAATGCGACAATTTTGCTTATTGACGAAGCCACCGAGGTGGAAATGGGCCTCATCACTCTAGATGATTTGCATTTGATTCACTCAAGTGAATTTTAATAATTTCAATGCGTTGTTGAAGCGTGTATCGATCCATTTTTATTAATGGCGTAGTTTCTACTTGTCAAATGTCAAAAAATGACAGCTTCAAAAGTAACATCTACCGAAATAGCGGGCTATTCAAAATAACACCCCTTATTGGAAAACCCTGTATTTTCTTAGTACCTTAAAAATACGTACATTAGAAGATAGACGTAAAATGAAGGAGGTAACTTTTTTATTCAAAATACTAAACTTTTATTCCGACTGTTAGGAACTCTTGCAACTCATAAACCTATTTTACTGCAGCATACCCAAACACTATGGGAAACCAATACTTAGGTGTTATTGACATATTTATTGTTAACTTGACGAATTTTGTGGCCAAATAAAATATGCATTCCAACAATTCCAACACTACTCTAATGACGGGTTGTTTCATTAAATTTGAACAATTCATCGAATTTCAACGTCAATTTGCGAGTTCTGTGAATGTCTTATTCAATTTATTTTAATATACAGTTATAAGCCAGTCAGTCACTTGAAAGAACTGATATTATAACAGAACTTGAAAAATAACTTTGAAATTTGAAGAATTCTCGAATTGAAACGACCCGTCCTTAAATCTTCTGTTGAATTTTTATAATTCTATTTGATCGCTGTATTTTTTATTTATTGATTTTTTATTTGAATTATTTATTTTTATGTTTAGAAATTATCCGTCATCTGTCGTGTACTACCTACGTTTAAAAGCCTTAAAAATATATATAACTTGCACCGCTTGGAGAAAGTAGTACAAAGGATTTTTCCGAGATATTAGAGTTATTTGAAGGACTATAAACAAAGAACAATTGGAGGAAATTCTTTTAACCTGTTGTTCTGGCATTTCATATAGTTTACTTATTTATTTGTTGAGCAAAAAATAAAACAAAATAAGGAATCTTATTACAATTTTTCTAAGAAGATCAATTTCAGTCTTGTAATAAAAATAAGTCCAAATACTTGGAAAATTGTAGCAGTTTTATATGAAATAAAAAATACCTTCTCCGAAAAATAATCCTTATCAGCGAGGCTGAAGTATTGTATTTAAGAATCACAATGAAGCTTGAAACGTTCACATACCTAGCAAAACCTCCGATCCAAAAATAATGCTCAGCCGATGCCTATCTGAATTGGATAGTTTGTGATTTCAGGCGTTATTATTGACATATTGGATAACCTTACCGTGACAACCTTACAGTGTTTATCATCAAGGCAGGAGTACAGGATATTGGATAATCTTGCAGTGTCTATTATCAGGGCAGGAGTACAGGTTATTGGATAACCTTACAGTATAAATCATCAAGGCAGGAGTGCAGGTGATTGAATAACCTTACAGTATCTATCATCAGGGCAGGAATGCAGGTGATTGGACAACCTTACAGTGTCTATCACTAGGGTAGGAGTGCAGATGATTGGACAACCTCACAGTGTCTATCATCAGGGCAGGAGTGCAGGTGATGAACACTTCAAGGCTTTAAAAAACGTAAAACAGAATGAGGCAGTGCACCATGAGTTTAGCTTTATATATTTTATTTAGGTACCTATTTGGCTTACATCCTTTGCAAGTGTGTTCTTGGCCATCGGTTCAAAGGGCGGATAAAGTTGATAAAGTCGATGTTTCAGAAATGTATCTTGTATCCTCTCATTATTTTTTATGTAACAAAGATAAAAAACCTTACCTTATGCTTCAATATAAATATTTTGCATGTATTTTCCTGTCTCGAATAGGATTTTTTATTAGAGAAATAATCTACACGTAAATTTTTTAAATTTTTTTTTAATGAAAAAAATGATACACTAATTACATTACACAATATCATACAGTTATTAATTACATAATATAATATAAGTATTTGATGTAACCCCATAAATAAGCAGGGCTTGTGTGTATGGGGGGTTTTGTTATTGGTTTAAATTTGATATGATTCAGTTCAAGTGTTCGGAATACTTTTTAATACTAATATATTTGCATAATATTAATACTTTTTACAAGTATAGTATATGAAAATACTTTACTAACCAACCACAATAGAAAAAAAAAGTTTCGTAAACCAAAATTAACTTCAAGCGCCATGTCAAAAAATTATAGAAATTTTAATAACATTAAGCCAATACTGTTATCTCTATATTTCTAGAATCACGGTGTGAATATCAATCACTAGTGAATAAATGAATTGATACAATGGGGCATTATGCGTAGTGCTTCCCATTGAATATTGTTTTGAACGTTTTTTGTCAATCGGCAATTTTTGTAAAACGTCTTTTGTTAAAAAAGTTGCGACAAAGCGATCCCGAGTGAAATTCTTTGTTTTTTTTTAATTCAGTAGACGAAAGGAATACGTTTATACTTGTTTTTATTTTTTATTTTTTTTATTATTGATACATTATTTTACAGTATTTCATATCTTAATTCAGTAATGTTGGCCTCACTGGGTTATTTACCCGTGCCGTTTACCTATGTTGTTTGTTATTTTGTCATTTAATGTAGCTTATTACCCAAATAATGTTTTGTGAAATGCTGTTAATCGTACGCTTATTTGTTACGACAGATTTATAAATCACATATTCATTCATAGTGCAAGAATCTTTTGATACGTGCTACGCTCAGATGTATGGGGTGCGCTGTCGAACGCCTTCTTGAAGGCTAGCAAGAGAGACCTTGCTGTTCACTCGAAATTACCCTCCTTTCACTACCCCCAGCCTTTGATAATTCTCGTTTATTTTTAAGTTTTTCACTATCCGGCAAAAAGGCAGCCAATAATGGGTTGGTTCGAAGAACTTTCCGTAATACACGAATAAACACATACTTATCAATTATCAACATGTGCGTATTATTTTTTTCTCAATCGTTGACTTTCTACTAGATTTCTTCTTAAACCATATAACTATGATTACTTTATATAGAATCCATTGGTGTGCAATAGTATTTATTTATTTATTGACGCCCTATTGGGCTTTTAAGTACATAAAAATTACAAATTTCATTTTTAAAAACAGTAGCATTTATATATATTCCCTAGATGTACAACAGCATTTATACATATTCTGCCGATGTACAATAGCTTTTGTACTTATTCCTATATATACGACAGCATGTATACGTATTCCGTGGATGTACAACAACATTTATACATGTCCCGCAGTTGTACGATAGCATTTATACATATTCGGTAGATGTACAACAGCATTTATACCTTTTCCGCAGATATACGATAGAATTTATTTATTTATTTGATATTATAGACACAATCAAACATTGCTTACAGTAAAGAAACAATTTACCGATATTAAATATTTCATGTTGGGTATGTTTTATTGTAATTTCTTGTAGATTTATAAATTATTTTTGATTTACAATAGCATTTACATATATTCCGTAGACTTTAAATAACATTTAATATTAATTCTTAGATTTACGACACTTAAACTCGGATCAATGCTTTTATTTTACTTAATTGCAGATCCACAACCAAATTTTATACTTTATCCATAGGTCAATGCATACCTAATCCGCAAAACGAAATTATTGAACATGCTAATTACGACTTTAAACATTCTACAGCTTGAAATTATTGAACATACTAATTACAAAATTAAACATACTACAGCTTGAAATTATTGAACATACTAATTACAACATTAAACATACTACAGCTTGAAATTATTGAACGTACTATTTACAACATTAAACTTAATACAGCTTGAAATTATTGAAAAAACTAATTACAACATTAAACATACTACAGGTTTTTCATCCGTCTGTAACTCCAGTTCAATAATATCTATAACTTTTGCTTAGAATTTATGTTTCAAATTAGAATTGAGAAAATCGATTAAAAACCTACTAGGTATTTAATATTTTTAACAGAAAAATACTTTGGTTTTTTAAATTGGGACCGATTTTTCGAGAGTTACTGTTATCCCCATTGATGTTTTAGGTATATTTAGATGAGACAAAAATAATTTCACTCTTTATCTACAATTAGTACAATTTTACTTCCAACGCTCTAACACCGAATGACCGAAACTACAGAATATGGTCCCCGCGCACTACTACTACTTGTGTGATAATAGTGAAACACAATATGACGAGATATTCTTACGAAATAGCGCCTCTATTACTGTCAGTGTATCATACTTTATAAAACACGTAACATGGAACATTATCTAATGAGATTGACATGAACACTGTGAACAGTATACCCCGTAGAACAGCCTTCGGTTGTCGTGGCAACGGGGAGGGTTACATATTGGTTAGGGGTTTGGGATATTGAGGAGAAAAAACCTTTCAAACCTCGTATTTTCGATCCCACTCAACTTCTTCTCCTGGGAAAGTACCTGAAACTTAAACATAAATCACAAAGTAAATAATTGTTTTCCCATCTCGTTATTATTAAGCTGTCTCGGTAATGCGAAATATCTGAAACGTGTATTTTACCTCGAGTTTGTAATTGAGTAGATAACATGGAGTAATTATAATCTTACCTTGATAAGTTTTGTGTACTTTCATGACAACATGAACAGCGTATTTAATTATTGTATCTACATTTTAATAAGGCCTATGATATTAAATTATTATGTTTTCGTTTTTTTGCATTTACTCAGGAGGCCCTGAGGAAAATGTTTTATTAGGTTTATTAGATAGATAGTTTATTAGGTTTCCTAATAAACTATCAGTAAAACACGAATGTGTTATGGTGATGTACGAACACGTGTTCATAAAAACTCTAATATTTTCGCATTTCATCATTGTGTACCATCCGGACAAATGCAGGTGCATGAACATGTATTCCGATATTATATGACTTTACTAAAATGTTATTGAGAAATGGCATGCTATTCCGTTTTTAACAAGGTTTTATTAAACAGCAATACTCATTTTTCTCCTTCCGTGATTTCCGGCGCGGTGAAAATAAATTCTTCAATTAAAATACATATTTTATAAAATTAGTATTGATTATGTTTTCTATTTTCCATTTTGTCCAGTTTGTAAACACTGCCAAAAGAAAATGTGTAGAAGTGTGGTATTTGTAAAGTCAAGAAAATTTTCCCTTACTTTGGGCACACAGACTCGCCCACAACACATTTATCTTTTCTGTCGTAATCACCATTACCATATTTTGTCGTGGGGGAGCGCCATTTATACTTTCTGCACTGGGCTCGGCTCTGACAACTGCTTGTCTTGAAGACGTACTACGTTCAACCGAGACTGACGTACATAAGGTTCCGACCATACCACGTCATCGGCCATTACGGCCGTACCGTTGGCATAATTACATTTTCTTCGAAGAGCAAATTTACATAACGATCCCAATAAAATTATGCTTGTGGGAGGAATTCATATCGCATATCCATGTGTTACCAATTTGCCATTAATGTATAATAATTGTACTACATATAACAGTTGGACATAATTAATTGCAGCTTGTCGAGCTCAATTTCTTTGGTTTAGATTGTTTTGTATTGCAGACATTGCTTTCGGGTTCCAAGAAATACTTTATTGTATTATTAAAATTACTAGCTGTATTGTTGTTCAGATAGAGAAAAAATATCCCGTGTTGCTTTTAGGTCCAACAGATGGCGATTTTTCTTTTAAAAAAGCATATTTTTCAATGCCACAGGTGACATCTATATAATACAGGTATATAAAAAGACACGCGTATTCGAATGCAAAGTTGTGTCACAATCTCAAAGCAATCAGTTAAGAACTTTCAAATATTTAAGATTTTGAACAAAAAAACATTGAATTTTGTATTTATGTAGACCAGCTATACTTCGCCACACGCTTTTTTTACATCCAACAGATGGCGCTGTTTTTAAAAAAAAAACAAGTATTTCCCTGCCACAGATGAAATCTATATAATATAGGTATTTAACATTTTTATTTACATAGACTAGCTGTACACCGCCACGCTTTGATGTGGCTCAGTCTGTCTCTGCAGATATATAAACTACTTACTTTTTAACAAACGAACATTAACATTTTTATTTATAAAAAATTCGTTTAATTAATTATTTGAGATCTATCGGAAAATAATTAATATAATTGAGATGGATTATGACTCCTCAGTATTATAGTACATCGTTGACGTAATAGATTCTGGAATCATGAAGTAATCGAAAAAAAAATTTTGGATACTCGTTGTTACGTTGGCACCAATGATTAGCTGAGGTTTTTTTTATTTCTCAGGCGGTACACAAAATCCACATTCCCACGTAGGACGGCTGAAGAACTCGTTATTGGAAAGGGGAAAAAGTGGGAAAGGGGAAGAAAAAAGGTGGGAAAGGAGAAAAAGAAAATAAGTAAAAATAGAATACGAGAGATGAATGTGCAAAAATTACGCTTGTCAAAATGATGAATAGAGAATTGAGATTCTTGAAAATGAATTCAAAAATCGATATACCTACAGAATAAACATTATTAATTTACATATTGTTAGAATTTACGAACAGTTTATCTTTGAAGTTAATATATTACTGTTGTGTTGTTTTTAATTTTAAGGTATTTATTATTAGTTCCAAGCTCACCATACGTAAAAATTTTTTTTTTCAGTTTATATGTCAATTAATCCAGATTCTACATTATTACTGGGATTTGCATCTCTACCAATTGAGCTATTGCCACCTGGTATATTAGTAGATTCGCCACCCCGGTAAGACTAAAGGATCTAGGTTCGAGTCCCAGTTGCAACCTTTTCTTATTTTACTAGGTTTTAAGCTATTTCATGTTTTCATTGAGAGTTGATTTATTTTTTATCATAAAACCAAAATACATAATTACATACATTTTACAGGAAAAGAAAATAATTACGTATCTTATTAAACTGTACTATACTAGAATTTTTTTTTGTATAAACCACCATATTTTGAGGTGGAATTATTCCGAGTTTTTCATATATTATCTTCTTCTCTCTACTCATATATATATAATATGGTATAAATGTACGCTCTATATATATTTAATATATTAAATAATTTGAGTAGGAAGAAGAACGTTTAATAGTCGGAAACGTCTACAGAAGATCTGGTATAATTAACTGAGAGAAACTCATCTTGAACCGGGGCAGAACTGTTCTTTTAATGGGCTTTCACTTAGAAGGAGAGTTGGGGATAGAAAAAACTTAAGTGAAGCTCGGATGTGCCAACATAGTGCAGAAGTGTTCGTAGAAGATGTGACGTAAATATGACTTATGGAATGTGGTAATAAATTTAACGTCATAATATTGGCATAATATTACGTAATATTGTCATAATATTACATAATATTGTCATGATATTACATAATATTGTCATGATATTACATAATATTGTCATAATATTACATAATATTGATATTATTTAAAACTGGATGAAAGGGTGAAATATGTATAAAATAGATTTTATACAAATATAAATATCTGTAAGTTCAAATATTTTATGTATGTTTGATAGCATCCGTGGTTGAAAGGTAAGGCTCTCGACTAGCAAGCCGGTCGTCGCGGTTTCAAATCCTGATTTGATTAATTTGTGTTAGTTCACAATGTATTTATTCATTTAAAATAATAACTAGTATATTTGCGGCACGTACCAGAGTGGAATATGCTCTCAGTATCGCCCTGGTGTAAGACCACCATTCAGAATTGAAAATTTGCTTGAAATACTTTGGCCGTGTTCGGAGACCAGATCTGTATAGCCTGGTACTTCTCCACCTACCTCTTCCCCATCTCCTTCCCCTCCCCACTACCTTCAGTCACAATATACCCCAATTGGGGATATATCATAGTCTCACTGACTCCAGACGGTCGGAAGCAGTTGGGACTCGTGTGAGGTATTCACAATTTAACATAATAAAATTTAGCTTTATCTTGACGTCACTTTAGTTTACAAATTTATGCATAATCCATGTTAATGCCGAAACCGGTTGGCGTGTTGCAATCAATTGTAGCTTTCCGAATAGAGTAAAATAAATGTACATTATTTGTTTCTGATTTGCGTAAAAACATCAAATCGAAAATTATACTTTTTTTTGTTTGAAGCTTATTTTAGAATATTGGTCGGGTTTAAGAAGCGAAATTTTCGGGAATTTTTTTTATATCTTCATTCTTTTGAGGGCACACTTAAACCACCCACTTGACATGTTTGCTGAATATTAATTTCGGCTTACCAAGATGCGTTAGACCAAAACCCATCAGGATATTAACATAATATTACAGAACATAAAATTTACCTTGCAGATAAACTTTTTTGATTAAAAAAATAAGTGCAGATTCTGCAAAACCAAAGTGTTATGGACACTTTTGGGCGATTGGTAGTGTGTTCGAAATTGGAAACTAGTTCACTACATTAGTTAAGTTACTTTAGAAACTAGATGGTAAAAGGAAACTTTTGAACTGACCTCAGTTACTTTTGTCCTTCCGCTCTCCAATGGTTTCTCCGAGGGTACAAAAGCACCAAGAAAACTTCGTTCCGGTATTCAACTTTCAAAAACACCTTAATTAAATAAAAATTGAAGATTTTCTGAAAACAATGAAGAATTCCATTTAGAAAATGTTTTTACCGCGAAACGTTATTCAAATGAATAAAGCAGCAAACACATATATTTTTTTAATTCATTCATAATCATTTTTTTTACATCCATAATTATTTTATATTTATTTTTAGTATCTCAAATTAATACTATATTTATTTCTTTCTTAATATAGCAAACAGATCTAATGGCGCTCAGTAAAATAACGAAACAATTAATACTAAAACAATTAATACTAAAGCACTTAATTGTTTCCCAGAATTCTAAAATCCTGGATAAACATTGAACGCATCGTTATTAAGACGGATGACTTGGCTAAATCAAACCAATGAAAGTGATTAAGGCATCCCAGTAATAAATATGACGTTTTTAAAATATACAATAACTTTAACATATACCGATTCTGTAGATAAGTATTTTATTTTTTTTGTTGTTTGTTTTTGGGGTGTTATGCCGTGTTGTTATGTATTTTATTACTTATTACTTTTCAAGAACGGTTTGATAATTTCATTATAAATGGTGTTAAGGGACGTTCTTGACATACTTTAACCAGTGATTCCGGACATCATTTGGAATAAAATAATTAATGACTTTAGTTACCTACTCAACCCGATCCCGACTGTCCAATAACTACTGATTTTAGTAACCCACCCCAACCCGATCCCGGTCCAATAACTACCGATTTTTTATGTTTTAAGCTAAAAAAAAAATCATTGTATTTCAAAATTTTATTTACATTTTTTAATCCAAATAATGTCGGGAATCACTGGTTAAAATAAGTCAAGTACGTCCCTTAACACCCTGTATAACTTTATAAATTGAAATCATTAAAGCGTTTTTGAAAAGTTATCAACTAACCTTTTTTTTAATATATATTTTTTTTACTAACCAATAAATATATATATTTTTAAATTTAATAACATTATTAGTTCTGCAAGTATTTTTTTGGTTTTTGTTATTGTTACAGTTGTTTCGACTTTCAAGGCCATTTTTAAACGGTGACAGTTTGAAAATGGTGGTTTTTGTTTTTGTTACAGCTGTTTCGGCTTTCAAGGCCATTTCTATGACTGTTGAAAATGGGACAGTTTTAAAATGGCCTTGAAAACCGGAACAGCTGTAACAATAACAAAAACCAATAAATACTTGCAGAACTTAATAATAATATTATTAACTTTGATTTAAATAAAGTTCTACGAATTAAATACAAAAACAATAAATAACCGAAATAGTTTGATCGAATGAGTTCAGAAGTCACCGGAACCCACGTCACTATCTACTATAGTAAGAATGACAATTAATTGCTTTGGATACAGGTGACGTCACGCGTTTTGATGAACTTAAAATAATAAGATTAAAAATTGATTGAAACTGATGTTTAAAAAAATGATGGTGTTAATTATAGATAGTAAATAATATTTCAACATTTTGTCTGAAATTTCTTGTTCTGAAATCATTTTATAAATTTTGATAATATTTTTGCATGATACATACATTTATTGATCCTTAATTTGGTCGTTATATCACGGGATATAAATACAATTTCATTTCGATCTAACAATGACCCAGTTACACGTCGTAAACATTCCAAAACATTCCAAATTCTTTTCACTCTCTCGGCTTGTTTGCCCATTTGGCGATGTAACCTCACTGCCTCTCTCACAGCTCACAAAGTGAACCAGTTTATGCCATATTTGGTATAAACACCGCACGTTATGGTATCAAGTACGATAACTATAAAAATAATTCAGGCCCAGGGGTGACCTGGCTCGTAGGAACTTCCAAATGGGCCTTAGAACAAAATTGTCCAAAATACTACGTCAATAAATATCTATTATTTCTAATTCTGATGTAAATTCTGTAATTCGAGGTGGAATTCTATTTTAAGAGGAATGGTTGTGCAGCCTTTATCATACAAAACTTAAATTTGGATTCGAGGACAAAATACCTGTACAAACTGAATATTTATGTTTATAATCAAAATTTGTAGCAAATATCTAGTAAGTATATGTGTTATTTTATTTATTTATGTTTAAAATCTATATCTATATAAATAAAAATGTAAATGTTTGTTCGTTCAAAATCTTAAATCTCCGAAAGTTCTTCTCTGATTGCTTTGAAATTTTGACACAACGTTGAATTTGAATACGCGTGTGTTTTTATATACCTATATTATATAGATGTCAACAGTCGCGTAGAATAGAAATTATAAGTACCTTTTCGGTTATATATTAAATAGGCTTTAATTTTGAAACTGCGTTTCCAAACTCATGAAACGATATTTTTTCATGAGAACTCCATGATATTCAGTATGTTCAGCTGGGGTGAATGCGTCCTATGGGGTAATTGCGTAAATTTAAAACCCTTTATATCCATCTATATTCATAGTAATAAGTTCCATTTTACTTTGCAGCTAAAGCTTTTCAAGAAAAATGCTTTAATCAGCTTTGACTATTGTAATTGCCCCATAGAACACATTACCCCAACTGACTTTCATTTTAAATTCCCTCACGTATGTATTGAATCAGACAACCCGTGACCACGGTTTTTCATAGAAATGCTTACATTCCAGATTCTGGGGATAGTTGAGATTGAAGCTAGCAGCCATGTGGCGGCAAAATCATTAATTTTTTATATATAGGATATATTTTGTGCTACGTAAACAAACGTTTGTGATGCCTCATAAAATGAAATAGATTAAAGTTAGAAAAAAACTCTACCCTACATGTGTTTCAATTTGAGAGATACTTTCATTTACACCTTCTCCGAAATTGTGACTATCGCAATAAATGTATTTGTGTTACAGTAAAAGATTTTTTGTTCCTCAACTTCGCATCACGTGGCATTTCCGAGAAAAGCACCTGACACGTGTGGCCTGATACCAAAACCAAAATGGGATATATTGTGTGATGGAAACAACAAGCGACTTTAGAAAAGCGTTTTACAACAATGTGCCTGTTTGAATTGCCAGTCTGCCCCTGTGAACCTCGTGTTTGGAAACCAAGGTCAAAATCCCAGGAGGCGTTACCCTTGTCATTGATTCGAAACGATTGACATTTAAAGACAATGAATGATAAAGTAGGTACACAAATTAAACACTTACCGTTAGTACTTGAAAGCTGGTTATCTCGACATATCTTTCGCGAAATTACTCGTACTTTCAATATGTTATACGATTTTCTAATATTTTTGGTTTGGCGAAGGACATGTGTTAATATTAAGTCCTTGCAAATATAAGGATATTTAAACGAAATTTTGAAGTGAAACTTCTTTAGGCGCGTAATGGATTTTCGGGGACGGAGTAAAACCGAGTCAGGATCGACACGAAAATGCGGGTACCCCCACCACCGCTCACCGTTCACTGTCCCTCTCTCACCATATGCGCTTGTTGAGGTGGGGGAGCCGCTCACGAACGTTTTGCTTTGAGTTACGAGCGAGATACGAGTTCGGTTTAGCAGGTCGGCCGGTAGCGCACTTGCGCGGCCACGCCCACCACGGCCAGTGAATCAGTTAGCAGCGTGCTCCCGCTGTTATAAGTTGTGTTCGCGTTTTGTGTTGCGTTTACATTTACATTTATAGTTGTAGTTCATTTAATTAATTCATTTAATTTTTGATGAAATGAAAATAGAGAGAGAGGAATACTAGAAGTTTCACTTCTGTCTTGCGTAGGCTTGACACACCCACTTTTTTATTTTTTTTTAAAGAAAGACAAACATTCCCGGGTTGCGAATAACCTGACCATATTTGAAAATCTCCTACTACCACCACAGTAAGCTGAAAATGTTGTTTGTGTTGTGATGGAGGACTTGGCCAGCCGAGGAATTGAACACACTACGCCTGGGTGGGACCAAAACGCGATGTCAACTCGACCACCGACCGATCGTATTGATTAAATAATTTGAATGAAGTTGATTCTGTTTTTCTTGAGAATAAAATATTATGCTATGTATAATTAGAACGAAATTTCCGCGAGCCGTGCCACGAATTATGGAAAGGAACGAAGCAACAGCAAACGGGCGAAACACCGTTTGCTGTTGCTTTGTTCCTTTCTCGTAATTTCTTCCTGTTTATACGCATCCTTATATAACGCGCCATTGAATTTAAAAAGACACCGATTATATATCAGGAAGACAAAGCACGATGAAGTAATTTAAAACAAGGTTCTGGAGCACTTACATTTTTAAGTCCCACCGAACACCCGAACTCACTAACATTACATAAATCTCTAAAAGAAAAGATATATCCGATCAAAAATTCTTATTCAAAATCATCAACAAAGGTGTTGACAATGACCACTTTCTAAAAACGTTAATTACCACTGTCCAGTTCGAAACATGTGCTCAATGAACTATTCAAGATCCAACACTCAAAAAGTAACGACACACAACATTCACTTTTTTAGAAGTACATGCACAATATGCAATAATATCTTCTATTTATCCTCAGGTCAATTTAATAAATACACATTATGAAAAAATAAATCAAGAGATTATTTTCACATAGTTTGATTTAACGTTACCTGTGTATTGATTATTATGTATTAATTGGTGTTTAAACTACTCGAACGATTTTTGGCAGATTAGGACAAGTTTGCAAAACGTCTTGAGCGATCGCTTTCATTTGATGAACCCCTAAAAAACCCCTGAGATAAACAATGAAATTACAGTAAGCTGTTCATATTAGTCCTGGGTCGATCGTGAATGACCCGCTCATTGAAGCCCAGCACAAGCCACCAAAGAGCGGCCGGGTTATTTTTTCTTCAACACCCGGGTCTCTCGACCTACTATCGCGACTCACTCTCGCTACTCGGGTGCCGCACAGTGGGCTGAAAATCGCCTTTCATATACCTACATAGAGACTTGAATTTTCAAGGGTATTTTTTTTGGCTAGAAATGGATTCTGCTGATCATTACTATGCTATAAAATTTCGTACGAAGCAATTGCGTGTACAAATGAAGGAGTTATCATTTTTTAAGAAAAAATTGTATGGCACTGACTTTAAAAATGAGGCTATCTCTGGAATCATAAGGTTGGCCATTCTATCCTTACACAAAGATATACTACTATTTATTTGTATTTTTTGACATACTTCGTATTGTGGCGCAACTTGCGATTTTTTTTTAAATCCTCAAATTTGAAAAAAACACTTTTTAATGTTGATGATTCATTTTTATGCTTAAATGCTTTTAGGCTTCATCTATAATTGGTTTTATTTTTGCTATATAATACTTATGTACAAACTGAAATAAATGAAAACTGTCGATTTCCCGAAAATTAGAAAATAAATAAATACAATTATTGTTCTCGCAATTCAATTATTCCGTTAAATTTACAATTGAGCTTATTTATAATTGATTTAACTATTCGTATGCACGTTAAATTCACCCAGGTAATATATTTAGATTTTTCCCGAGCTTTTCCCACCTATTCATTTCATTCATTTCCGTTTATTAATGGTCTAATGAATAATGAAAGATTTTCCGGACAGAAAAGTTCTCTGAATAAAGGAAGAAAACATTTACCTCAATCTGTGAGTATAATTTGATTAGAAACATTTATTCAACTCGATTTTAAATCCTAGCTTCTCTTACGTTGGGGGCGTTAACTCGGCGCCGGGCAATTTGTTCAGTTACGGGCCAGATTTATTAAATTCTCTGAAACTTTTATCTCTCAAATTGGCACGCAAATCTGTTATTTATAAAATTCTTTATATAAAACAAATGGGCTCCCTTAAAGAATCAATGTCTAAGTACATAGAATAACGAAGAAAACTAGAAGTGCCTTCCATACAAATTAAGTACCTTTTGGTTCTAGGCCATTTAGCACGCGGTCTGTCTCTCTTACAAAAATAAAATATTCAAATGAAATTGTTTATCACCATTTCATTTGAATTTCATAATCTTCGTAAAACACAGTTTTGTAATGAATTGTATGTAATCGAATTGAGCTTATTGCCCACATAAATAACATAACAGGCCGTATTTGGGCTTACATTTGGATCACGAAACACGCCCAAATGTCACTTCTTGCGTTATTCTTTATTATATGGTATCAAAGAAGAAACTATTTTAATATTACTTTAAAAATATTACCGTAATCTTACATGGGTATTGAATGTTTTGTATTATTGACAGGTTGACTGCAATCGAAACGTCAAACCGAATACGTGGTTAATAAACGCAAAACCAAAGATTTGAAATTTGCATTCAAATTCGACTTACGTAAAATGCAACGGTCGTCTGACTATGTCTAGTATGAAAGAGACAGCATAAGAAAGCAGTTTAAAGAGTGCTTTTATTGTCAATTATCTCTTTTTATTTACCCACACCCGTCCTAAATTCATTGTGTTAATCCAGTCATATAAACTATTATTCCGCCATCCGAATTCACAATACACAATATCTTATTGGAAGATTATTAGTGGTTGGTCGGCGTAACTTTGGACGTTACCAATCAAAAAGTTACACAAATATCTATCATAATTTTTTTGAAGAATGTTCCTTTATGTTTTTATTTGTGATGATACATTTAATGAATTAAAGTCAAATTATTTTAATCGACATGTTTCGAGAACAATGGTTTATTCGTATGTTGTTATCATGTGTGCATTATATACTGGGTAAAGTGCGCTAACTTCAGGTAGTGATTCTACATGATTTTAGAAGTAGAAAAAATAAATAAAACTTATTTTGAAATTCCAACGTTTTAATTTGTATGCAAAATAAAAGTTGGAATTTCGAAGTTATGTTACTTTTTTACTTCTACCATGACATAGAATCATCTCCCGAAGTTATCACCCCGGACACCCTGTATAAAACAGTAGGCAGTTTATGCTCAGAAATGAGAACATTCCGAGTAACTTTATACTTTAAAAATGTACAATAAGGAGGAAACCGAAACCAAACAATTACCAGAAGCTTGATAATGTGGCTGATTATAAAACATTAAACAAATTATGATTTATTTATGGTAGGATTTCTTTTTAAATTTTGTTTTTAAAGCCCATTTAAATTCAGCCAAATTCTGGATATTAGTAAGAGCTTAGGGAAGTTTATTCCAAATAATCGGACCAGTTACAAGAAAAGAGGGATCATAGTAAACGGCTCGATTTGACCTAGAAAGTTTGATTAGACGATACTAACATCTAGATATGCTGACCTTAGAGTAAGCTGTCTATCATTTAAGTTTTGTCGCACATATAGTTCCGATATATAGGCTGGTGCCATTCCTTGCAATGCTTTGAATGTCATTAAGCAGATCTTAAACTCTATTCTTTCAGGGTTAGCGAAGCCAATGAAGACAATCCCTATATCTGTGTTATTACAAATGTACCCAGTACTATTTAAGTTTAATTACCGTTCTATAAATTTTCCAAAAGTATAATTTTCTATTATAAAAGTTTCTTAAATCTGTTGAAGCCGTTTGATTTGTATAATAATTTCCTTTCCACTTCCACTTTCCATTTACATACTTTGCGTTTCGTTCTCCTGCAAAATGTGGAATCAGCAATATCTCTACACCGCAGCACGCGCTATAGCTGCTACGTGTTATGTCGGGCGTCGGGAAAATTTTATGAAAACTACACATCATTCCCGTCCAACCTTTGAGCTCCTGTTCTGTAATACGATAAGGCAAGTAGACATTTATAACAACGCAGAAATGGATACAATCGCTGTTACTTAATTTTAGCGCTTTGCCTTACTTGGCTTCTTTATTTTACTTTAAGAGTACCTGTAAATATGTTTTTTTTACCAGATTCGAATTCGTCATTAACCTTTATTGAACCTAGGTTTACTGAAGAAACTTCATGAATATAAATAATTCATGAATAAACAGGACTTTTTATTATTAGATATATTTTTTTTCAATGAACTGACGACAAACAATAGCGATTGAACAAGTATATTAATATTATTAACACTCGCAAATACAAACACAACTTCTTGTTTTCCTTAATTATTATCAAACAAACGAATTTCGGTTATGGTTCTGTCTACGAATGATTAAATATCATTCTGGTTCAACATACTAATTTCGGTTTTGGGTCTTACCGTGAGTAATTGTTAGGACGGGTTGTTTGAGAGAATTTGAACAATTCATCAAATTTCAACGTTCTTTTTCGGGTTCTGTGAAAGTCTTATTCAAAGTTCTGTTATTTTATCATTATAGGCTAGTTGCTTGACCGAACTGAAATAAAAACAGAACTTGAAAAAATCTTTCACAGAACCTGAAAATGAACGTTGAAATTTGATGAATTGTTCAAATTCTCCGACACAACCCGTCTCTCTATTCAATAAACTCGGATGTGTTTTGAATTTTTGGAACTAATTGTGTCAAGCATTCAGACAAGCGATTAAGTACCTATAATGTAATATTTTTTACCATTAAATTATTTTAATTAATTTTCAGGAAAGCTTCATTTTCTAAGTAACTAGATTTACTAACATAATATCCCATGATTTTTCACGGGTCTAGCTAGTCTCGGCTAAAAAAAGAACTTATATTTAACAACTATTTATTCAAGTGATAAGATGCGTATAAATTCCCACCCGCCACTCTACACAAATTTAACTTACTTTTAAAATAGAAGAATCACTCCTTTGGGATTAACCGCCCTCTGAGAAGTGGGGTGTCCTTTAAAACCGATTCAAGGACGAAATTAAAGAAACAAATCATTCTTTATTCCTTACCTTTCCCTACCCTAAGACCGTCAACAAACCTTAAAAGGGAGCATGATTTTATTGCCATCATAATTAGGTAGGTTGAAAGAAACTGCCACCAGGCAATCTACCCATCTCCATTTAAAAAATTTACTCCTACGTACATACTTAAAAATTTTGTGTTAAAAGGCCAAGAAATAGTTGTGATGATTCTGGTTGTAATAAACTTCACAAAAAGCACGGAGTGTTTTGGAGAGCCAGTGAAATCGATAACTTTACAATATTGAATCAATAGGCATAACTACCGACGATTTTATACCGATTTCGATACCGATACCGATAGCCAGACCGATATTGATAACGCAAAAAAAAAGAAATCAATACAAATATTAATAAATTCAAACTGTTGAATTGAAATACTTAACTAAATATGCATTGGCAGTCCGCATTTACTTTTTCACACTAAAAAGGGAGTTAATTAATTAATGAGGTCTTTATTCACAAATTGTTTTGTTAACAAATATCGTTTCTCCGCCCGAACCAACATTGGACCGAATGATTCAACTCGCCGCATGTACGACTTTTTTCAATTCTAAGAGCTTCGTTAGTTCAACTCTTATCAATTGTTGACCGTGCTCGAATATCGTTGACCATAGATGAAGTTTTTAGTCAATATGACCTACAGAAGTAAAATATTATTTAAGATTTTCACGGCCAAAAGTATTTTTGATATTTATTATTGGGGTATTATGTCGTGTTGGCTAACTCCTTCTTTAGACAACGTTTCGGACAACGTTACAATGTCCATCATCAGGGCAGATATTTTACCGCTATTCTGGTATTAACGTATCAACAAGAAGTCGTAGTTTTTGATCTGGCATATAAAACTTAACTAAATATTCAGATTTTAATTATCTGCTTAGTTTTTCAAATGACAAAATACGCGCCACGGTTTGTTTGTTCAGTAATTTTGTAAAATTTTCAGGAAACGAATCATTTGATCACTTCTATGCTTACTCATTCTAACAGATTTACAATAAATGAGAAAATTCCACGACAGGGAGAATTATTTTTGCTAATTTTTGCTGAAATTGAAACTTCCACTAAGCCGTAAACAACCAACATGTATTTTGAATTATCAACATTATTATCCATGAGCGAATATAATTGCAGCTAGAATATGGTTTTGAGGTATTTAATTCACACGTAATATCTCCATTAATACCCACAAAATATCTTTATTAATATTCAGATGATATCTCCATTAATACTCAGATAACATCTTCATTAATACTCTGATAATATCTAAATTAATACTCACAAAATATCTCCATTAATACTCACATAATATCTCCATTAGTAATTGCAACCGATTTTTTCATATTTTCCTAGAACTTCACTCGAAAACGAAAACTAATATCAAAAAAGTAATGCGACAAAATCGACTCCAAATGTGATGTTGATTTACCAGCTTCTCGCTTGTACTACGAGTTGCCGAACAATGTGTATACATATTAAGAAATAAAATAATGAAACAAAAACTTAAAAACCTTTTTTGGTTTTGTTCTCTCGGTTTCGTGCACTAAATCTTGTAAAATTCCAACACCCCTAGATTGAAAATACCATAGGTCCAGCGGAGTAAGTTGTCCTCATATCAAAATTCTAACATGAATTTATTTTTCAGGTCAACGCGGAGGCGGACAGGATACCAAAACGTATCAATCTTTACGACGACGCGCTGACTGACGATGAGGACTTAGCCGATGACGACAACTCCGACGGTTCTGGTTTCTCGGACTATGACGCTGATGACGAGAGCAGCAAGGAGACAGGAATGGAAGCCATTGACCAGATCGACTTCCTCGGGGAAGTTATGGAGGCCACCCTGCAGGATAAAAGTCAAACGAGTACGGATTTGCATCCCCCTATAAAGAAGGTCATGAGGATTCTACCAGATGAAGGAGAGCTGAAAGAAAAATACTGTAAGTATTACTAAAATCAGTATTTAGTAAATACTTGTTTTTCTTTGTAATGACCATATTAATTTCAGTTATCTGTTCGTTGTCAAATCTGGATCAATGATCTCAAATTTGTTTTAAGTGATATTTTCATTGGAACTGTGGAACTTGGAAGAATTCATACAAGCGATAATGTAGATAACGTACCCATAGTATAATATTTAACAGAAAAATATTTTTACTGACATTTTCAAAAATAGAACTGATTTGTCTAAAATACGGACCATCCTGCGATTTTTCACGGATCTGCGCTAGCGTCTTCATTTTCTTAAAATGTGAATGAGATTATTTTATAAAATATCTTCATAGACCCCTTTTTAGACCAACTTCTAAATATTTCTAGTTTTGAATTTGTTAATTCGTGGTAAAATCCCTCAGTAATTCAATGATTAAAACTTTTCGACTTATATTTATATTCAGACTACTCGTAGATTTTATGTATAACCTTATCTAATGAAATTTAAAACATTAATGAAATTTAAAGCAGGCAACATGAAAAATCTACGTTAATTTAGAGTTTAAAAATTAATCGTTTGCTTTTAATTACTCTCAGTAAGGAATTGAAGGCATTGAAATAAAAGTTTTATTTACATACTTAAGGCGAAACTTAATGCTAAATCACTATTTTGATTAATCTTTGTAACAAATTGGTACAACATTATGGTTGCTAAAAATATGCTTTAGATAATTTGAAGGTTTTTCTACCGTTTCGCTTGAGTAAGAATACAAATAAAATAATAAATTACTTAGTAAAAAATATAAATGTTAACTACTAAAAAATATTTTTCTCAATGGAAATGTATGAACACGTAAAGGAAACAACTTAAAAAAATACAGTGATATAGCTAAGATTATCTGTGACAGTTTCACTTGATTAAATTTTTTGTTTTTTTATAAAATTATTTACAAAATAAATGAAAAACAGTATTATGCTTGAAATCGAACGTTTCTAGACTCCGGTTGTCAAGAGATTTTAATGCCTATTACCAACAGTATAAGATGTACCAAGAATATACACATTTTTAGCTTGTAGCTTCCTCTTAAACGCGGATTCGAGATTTCTCACCCCCTGACGTAGTAATTATCATTTTTATTTATTTTTTATTTTTTATTATTGTTTTTGTGTTTAATTCGTAGAACTCCATTTATTTTTTTTTTAAATTTAATTAAAATCAAATTTAATAATATAATTATTAAGTTCTGCAAGTATTTTTTGGTTTTTGTTATTGTTACGGCTGTTTCGGCTTTCAAGGCCATTTTAAAACTGTGTTACTCCACGACAGATTAATTTTCCAGTTAAGTACAGTTCAAGATCTTATTTTGATGAACTTCATAATTTGCAAGCGAGGTATTTAAACAGTTTTAAATTTTTAGTACCTAATTAAATACACCTACTGCTTAAGAAATTTCATTCAATATCACTAGTCCCTCTTGTCATTGTACATTGTTCTAAAACATCTGTTCTGTCATGTGTCATGGAAACGAGACCGTGGCTGAAATTTTCAGGCACGTATAAGCCATAACATTAACAGAGTAATAAGCTATCACCATATTAAAACTAAGTATACCAAGATTTGTAGAGCGTCTGTTATCTAGCTAAATCTATTCGTTGCCTTAAATAAGTCCATAATATGGTTCATGAACCTCGGATAAGTTCTGCGTCCTATAGATATACATACATGAGGATTATTTTTTCTGAATTTGTTCCAGCATAATCCAGCTCACTTCTTATGATGCCATCGAACTTAATATCCTATCATAACTATGCAGCAATCTGAAGCCGCCAATGAGAAGGTTTATTAAGTTTTGTTTTAAGCGTAATATCTCTTTTCTTGTTCAATACTGCTACGTGTAAATTAGTTAATTAAAAGATAATTTTATTTCATGACAGAATGGAAAAAGACTGAATTTTATACGATCAAAACTTTCAGGATTTTAAGCCTGCTTTTTTTCAGTTTGGGTATTAAATATTCCGTTAGTGTTCGATGAGTAAGTCATCAGCTTCGAGTAAGAACTTACCGTATGCGACTTTGAGATTTATGAATAGGTACCCAAAAGCTTAAGCCTACTTTATTGAGACAGTAATTACTTTTAAGGTACAAAACTTACGAGATAAAAAATTCAGACTTTTTAAATGTTTTTGTGTTTATTTTGAAAAGTTCTAATTTAATCTTGTTTTGGACAGTTTGGCGATGCCTTATTACTTTTCAGAATGCGTCAGAATATTTAAGCTCAAATGATAATTTTCTTTATAAGGAACGTTAATTAAACCGTTAATAGAAAAATAATTTCAGATTAATATTCATAATGGTCTAGAAACAAATTGTAATTTGGACTTTGCATACATGACTTTTAATTCGGGAACTTTGATTGCGATAGACATTTTTTATTCAATAGTTCAAAAATCTGACTGAATGGACTCCACTAACCTGCCATACGTACAGTCCGCAGCAAGAAATAGTCTATTTATTTAACGAAGATTGTAATTTACAGTTTTGTTCCAAGATTGATGATATTTTACACACTTGACCTTCAATACAAGAGGAATATCACTGTCTAAATGAGATTTCTGAAAAACACCCCCAATCCCCTTTCCCACACTTTAATGCAGAATGTTTATACTTTTTGATGAAATTTTGAACACTCGACGTTCAAAAGGAATTTCAAACAAAAAAATCTGGTCTTCATGTTATAAACGGGACTGGAGGGCTCTAACGAATGATATGACAAATTCCATAACGAACTGTCAATAAAGCACGAATACGTTATGAGGAAGTCGTAACACGTGTTCTTCAAAATAACCAGAGATGTGCTTTATTTCAAATAAATCCATTTCAAATGGAAATGCAAAATGCAAAATGGGTATTTTCCATTTTGCATTTTAAATGCTTTTCTAAAAACCATTTTGCATTTTGCATTTTAAATGCTTTTCTCAATGCATTTTCCATTTAAAATGCTTTTTTGCCACATTCTTCCTATTATCTCCACTCATCTTTTTTTCATAAGCCCCAAATATCAGTCGGTCCTCAACCTCGCTATGAGAGATAATTTACATTTGTCAAGTTGCTCCCTGGTAGGAGCCCTGGCAATTGAGTGATACCATTACAAAAAATACTGAACATGGGGCCATGACGCTGTAATATTAAATGTTAGATAGCAGTTTCTATGTTTTTACGTTGGCAACATTAGCCTGCGCAATTTTTTTGTGGTTTCATAATCCGTAGTCATGGTATTTTTGGATTTACCATCATGTAATATGTTTGTTCTACATTGATGTCCATTATTAAATGAAAAAATTGTTTAAAAATTCTATAATTATTTTGATTGTTTGACCTGAGAAACCATTTTGCATTTTCAATGCATTTTGAAAATAGGTATTTTGCATTTTGCATTTGAAATGCTTTTCTAAAAACCATTTTGCATTTTGC